>NW_018406552.1:5943-16363 GCF_002113885.1 Mizuhopecten yessoensis | reverse complement strand
TCTTCTGGTGATGTTGTCGTTAAAAAGTTTAACAACCTGAAACTAAAATTAACCAATGACAGGCTTCGCAATATTCAAACTATCACTGGACCAGACGAAAAAGTGGATTTTGGGCTACGAGGTGTCTGCATTAAATGCTACAGGTCCTTCTTTCTGATTGGTTGAAAGAAAGAGTTATGTCGCGTTTTGATTGGCTTGTTATAAATACGATAATGCATTCATGTTGACCTCTGACGTGACCCTCTATGGGATATTGTTAGATCTTCAACGCGACATATCAGTAAACGGGAGCGATGTGAAGACATAATTTTATTTTAATTACATTGCAGATAACGGAAACCCACAATATTTGCTAGGATGCCGTATGGGATGTGTGGGGCGTAGGCCCAGATTTTTTTTATACAAGCTCCGTACATTATTTGATGCATTTTAAAATGTTAATATGTTCCCATTCCCGGCCGATCAGACCATTATGGGCCGGCCCGGATAAGGTCAGTCCGCCGCCAAAATGGGGGACCGGGGCCGGGTGTGCCCCCCCCCCCCTAAATCCGCGCCTGCTACGCCTTTCCTTATTGCAGGATTTAGCATGGTATAATTTTGAATAATTGTGTATCTGATCTTGCTGGTATGGAGGAAGGGCTTTGAGAACACGGAACGGTTACGAGTGGATCTACAGAATACAGCTTTATGGAATGTGATGGACACAGTTTATGAAAGTGTTGATTGATGTTTTTCCAGCCAGTCAGATTACTGTTAACCAAATATTGTTTTAAACATGTACATGTGTTTGTATATTAAATATATATTTAGGGGATGATCCTACCTATCTTTTACCCTTCTTCTTCTTGCTTTCCTTCTCTCACTGTTTCTACTATATGATCGGATAAAGTTAATTCACTGCTGTCCATTATGTATTATACAACATGATGTATTAAGGAGAGGGCGTTACTAAGTTGGCAAAACTTGTGCTCAGTCCTAATTGTCCTTATTTACGACAATAAAAATATGTTTAAATCAAACTATTATTTCACATTTGTGTTGCTCTTGTTTTATAGTAGAAGCCCTACTCGTGGAGCGAAACGCGAATTAATACCCAAGCGAACCGACACAGTACGCGATATAACTATGTATATGCATATACAAAATACGACTGTCTTCACACAATCTTGTAATAGAAACTGGAAGGCATAGAAAAAATCCTCATAATTTAAGACGTTGTCGTTTCTGTAAAAATGATACAGAAGACGAATTCCACCTCATTCTAAAATGCCCCTCCTTCAGTCAACTACGAAGTAAATATATTAAATTATATTATCGTGTTAATCCCTCTGTATATATATTAATCAAATTATTACATTTGTATCAACCGGTAATGTCAAAGAATTAAGTAACCTGGGTAAGTTCATATATCATGCATGTTTACTACGTTCTACTCTGTTGGCTTCTAACTAACTTGATTTGCAAGCTCTTACTTCATAAAAACACCTGTATTTAAATTATAAATTCCACATGCTGATTGTATCTTACAGCCTGTGCTGATTTTGAATGTACATTATGAAATTTTCCTTTGAATCGATGAGATGCATATGCTCAAGATGAAATTAAGAATTTGGACTGCTTTATAGGTACAATGTATATACACGTATGTAAGTTATCATCGTTATAATATATTTAAAACAACTTGATGATATGTTTGCTATTTCAACTTTGATGAAAATGGCGCCGATAAAATTTCGAATTATTACACATCTTTGTAAAAAAAAATGTAGCTTCATATAAAATTCCCTTTGATAGTATGAAAATATTTTCATATAAACTTTTGATATTAAGGGAGATTAAACATGTGAAAAGTTATTCCAGTTAAGAAGTATAATACCTTTTATATTGCATTGGACGGTTTGGGTTAGCTTTACCTAAGCACAATAAATAAAAAGAATGAAAATCAATCTATGATGCATGACTATGACGATTAAATATACACTTAAATGTATGAGATCCCCTCAGGGTCTAGAAATCTAATTCAATTTTCTATTTTTCACTGAGTCACAGAATTGAAAATTGAAAAAAAATATCTACACAACATGACACAAACTACCTGGAAAATGTATGTACACACGTGATACGGGATGTGGTTATACATTTCATCCTTTCAATTCCTAGAACTACGCTCTGATGGTGTGTATGTTATCTCTCCCATCACAGACTATCTGCTCTCTGTTACGGCCAGATTACTTCCTGGTTTGTTAAATCTCCATAGCATGACNAAAATTCCTCATAATTTAAGAATTTGGCCTTTCTGTAAAAATGATATAGAAGACGAATTCCACTTCATTCTAAAATGCCCCTCCTTCAGCGAACTACGAAGTAAATATATTAAATTATATTATCGTGTTAATCCCTCTGTCTATAAATTAATCAAATTGTTACATTTGTATCAACCGGTAATGTCAAAGAATTAACTAACCTGGGTAAGTTCATATATCATGCATGTTTACTACGTTCTCCCTGTTGGCTTCTAACTAGCTTGATTTGCAAGCTCTTACTTCATAAAAACACCTGTATTTAAAATTATAAATTCCATATGCTGATTGTATCTTACAGTCTGTGCTGATTTTGAATGTACATTATGAAATTTTCCTTTGAATCGATGAGATGTATATGCTCAAGATGAAATTAAGAATTTGGACTGCTTTATAGGTACAATGTATATACACGTATGTAAGTTATCATCGTTATAATATATTTAAAACAACTTGATGATATGTTTGCTATTTCAACTTCGATGAAAATGGCGCCGATAAAATTTCGAATTATTACACATTTTTGTAAAAAAAATATGTAGCTTCATATAAATTTCCCTTTGATAATATGAAAATATTTTTATATAAACTTTTGATTAAGGGATATTAAACATGTAAAAAGTTATTCCAGTTTAGAAGTGTAATACCTTTTATATTGCATTGGACGGTTTGGCTTAGCTTTACCTAAGCAAAATAAATAAAAAGAATGAAAATCAATCTATGATGCATGACTATGACGATTAAATATACACTTAAATGTATGAGATCCCCTCAGGGTCTAGAAATCTAATTCAATTTTCTATTTTTCACGGAGTCATCAACTTTTAAAATTGAAAATAAATATCTACACAACATGACTCAAACTACCTGGAAAATGTATGTACACACGTGATACGGGATGTGGTTATACATGTCATCCTTTCAATTCCCAGAACTTCGCTCTGATGGTGTGTATGATATCTCTCCCATCACAGACTATCTGCTCTCTGTTACGGCCAAATTACTTCCTGGTTTGTTAAATCTTCATAGCATGATTGTAAACTTTTGGGTTTTAAAACATATGAAATAAATATATGGAACAGCTAGGTTATAAGAAACGTAGGTATGCAATATAGACATTGGACGGGTTATCAGAAACGTAGGTATGCAATATAGACATTGGACGGGTTATCAGAAACGTAGGTATGCAATATAGACAACGAACGGGTTATCATAAACGAAGATTTGAAATAAAGACATTGAACGGGTTATCATAAACGTAGGTATACAAATGATAGGGAGTGGTTTATCAGAAACGCAGATATAAAGAAAAGGATTATAAGAAATGTAGTTATAAAATAAAGACATGAAATGGGTTATTAGACATGCAGCTATAAATAGATATGGAACATAGACATCGAATAGGTTATCAGCAATGTAGATAAGACAAGGAACGGGTTATTAGAAATGTAGATATATAGTTAAGAACAAAGACATAGAATGGGATTCTTAGACATGTAGATATGGAATAAGGACATGGGACAGATTATTAGAAATGCATGATATATGAAATCAAGACATGTAACCGGGTAACGTCAATGGGAAATTATTTCCAAAATTAACTTATAAAATATATCAAATTATAAGTAGTTGTGATATAAATGATATGCAACCTTTTAGTGTAGATGAATGCATGCAACAAATCATGTACACTGATACAAGACATCCTGTTTACTTTCTGTCATAGGTTTTTCCGGTTCAATGAATAATTTTGCATTTCTATGTGTAACCTGACGTGAGGAAGACCACGTAGCCAGCTCGGTATATATTAAGGCGCGGTGGTCTTATATACATATGCATGTACTCATGTAATTTGAAATTACCTGAACTCATAGTTTTCTTAAATTTATGATATTAAGGGGTTTCAGTCGTATTTTGGATCTATTTGGATTTCCATTGTTTTGGTCCATAGCATCGCCGATGAGTCCTAGAAGGACGAAACAGCTGTATAGCGCAGTGTAATTCATTGTTTTATATACATGTACTCATTCACCCCTGGGGACACATTTGAACTCTTCCAATTCAAAGGTTAAAATAGTCCATCATGAAACTGCAGGGATGAATGAGTTAAAGGTGCAATTACGTGTGTGTATCATCTCCTCGTTCAGTATCTCAGACGAGTTCTAATCACTTTTTTTTCTATAAGACACTTTAAATTAATCTTCTTCTTCTACTACTACTTCTTCCTCTTCTCTCATTCTTCTTCTTCTTCTTCCTCTTCTTCTTAAAAGTAATTTTATTATCGTGTCACTCATTTTAGACAGTACAAAATTGTAAAACCTGTTAGCTATGTAGTGTTTTAATGAGGAACAATGGATTTCAAATTAAACAACTGAAATAAGACCAGGTGTTCCGGAAGGGAAAACCTCTTCTGCTTCATCGGTAAACCCGTTTTGTAAATCTAGATCTAATCTAGATAATGTTTCGTCCTCAAATTTTTTAAAAATCAGTTACAGCAGTTAAGTAAACTAAATAAGTATTACAAAATTGGAGGTTTACAACCGTGTATAAAAACGTTAGTTTTTCAAGTTATCCTCCAAAATTAGCAGTTATACAACGACGATTATTTTCCCATTACTGTTTCGCCTTGTTGTATGTTATAGCCCAATGATTTATGCTACCAACAAGCATACGAAAATGTATTACGCATTCCGATGTTAAGGATGGTACATATTTGTTTACAAGTTAAGCTAAGTTTATGTACCGATACAGGATCTATAAAGATCAGCTTCACTGGACTCTGAATCACAAGATTGAAATATTTAACAATAGATGCATGTGACGTTACTTGGATCATTAACGTATCTCAGATCTATGATTATATAGGAGTTCCTGGTTCTCCCAAATACTTATCCAGACTATTTTGAAAAGAGTTTCACAGTCGGTGCTAATACCACATTTCCGGAAGATTGTTCAATATTCTTACAATTCGCAAGGCAAAAAAGTCTTTAGGATATCTACTCTAGAATATTGCGTTATTGCGGAAATCCTTTCATTGGATGTCCTCTTGTTCCCTGTCTTTGTGATTTACCTTTTCACGTGTTAAAAAAATCCGTTGCACAATTATCGTAAACATTGCTTGTAATTTTAAACACCTCAATCATGTCCCCTCTTATTCTTCTGTAGCTCAGAGTGGATATTTTGAGTTTCCTCAGTCGATCTTGACATGATAAATCCCGAAATCCGAATACATTGTATCCTCCTAACTGTGTTTTATCCACAGTGTAAACCTAAATAGAGGTCATCACACTCTTAGTCACTTATCATCAATATCTCAAGGAGATCCCATTTTATATTTTAATTAATAATGATAAATCATATTAATAATGTTTGTTCATGTATTGAAACTGTAAATGATTCATTTTACAGTTTCAAGACATGAACAAATATTATTAAAACCAATTGGATGGCCATGTGTAGGACTTTGTAAGGGATAGGTTTTTGACAATAGAAGATACAAAGTTTAAGTTCGCTACGAAAAAGTACTTGAGTAGTTGTAAGTTGGGCAGCAATCATAGACAATTCTTTTTAAGATCGTTTTAAAAAGGGAGGTATGAATATCAAATATAAGCAATTCAATGCTTAAATTGAAAAACCTGTATAACACTTTATAGTTGTATTGGTTTAGACGTTTGTGAAACAAGGCTAGGTATATGTCTCGAAATTTGATACATGTTGTGCAGCACCAGGTAGCTACACATGTTACAATACTCCATAGTTACAATCTAGCGTATGTAGGAATCTGTACTTTTTGTGCCTGATAGATATTCTGAATTAACCATAGCAAGCCACATTCAAAAAACAAAATACTGTAGCAGTATTTTTTTTGCAATATGGGAATGCTCGCGTTTTCGTGGTGTGGAAATTTTCGCGAATGGAAATGTTACCGATATGACTCAATTTCCACTCGCGAAGATGTCCACAGTTTAACGAGTCATATCGGTAACATTTCCACTCGCGAAAATGTCCACACCGCGGTCAGTTTAATGAGTCATATCGGTAACATCTCCACTCGCGAAAATTTCCACACCGCGGTCAGTTTTACGAGTCATATCGGTAACATTTCCACTCGCGAAGATGTCCACACCGCGGTCAGTTTAATGAGTCATATCGGTAACATTTCCACTCGAGAAAATTTCCACACCGCGGTCAGTTTTATGAGTCATATCGGTAACATTTCCACTCGCGAATATGTCCACACCGCGGTCAGTTTAATGAGTCATATCGGTAACATATCCACTCGCGAAAATTTCCACACCGTGGTCAGTTTTATGAGTCATATTTTGGTAACATTTCCACTCGCGAAAATATCTACACCGTGGTCAGTTTAATGAGTCATATCGGTAACATTTTCACTCGCGAAAAGTTCAACTTCTACAGTATCCACGGGACGAACATTTTTTTCACGTCTTTTAATAAAGTATAAAGTGAATGCATGCATGTATAAGTATAAACAGGATTTTGTAAGTTAAATTATGATTAAAACTCTTTGAATTGAATGAACGTCCTTGATCATTAAAATTAAAATTGTAAAGTGTACAATCAATGTTTGACTTGAACATGTTAAAATAAAGACATAGCTTTAAAATATGAAAATATAGTACGTAGAAAATAAGAAAACGATGTGTATTACACCCCTTAATTATATGAATTTAAGAAATAAGTGGAGCACTGGTTCTTTTTAAGTTAATAATAAAGACTGAGATGTGTGCATTAAAAGCAACATTTTTTTATGATGAGACAACCTATGTGTTGTTTCAATCACAATTGTCGATTCTGTTGTAATTGGTCATTGATGTTTTTAACACAATTGCAGCCATGGAATGGACAATGCTTTATATCAATGCCAAAGGCCATGTGCTATTTTATGTCCATCAGATATGAAAAGGATCCGTTTGCTTATTGCAATAAGCTTGCAAAGTGAAGTACAATACAATCATTGTTAAATGTGCAGAACATCGCGCTATCCGGGATTTTGCGCGACATTCACTCCAATGTACCTATTGCGAATTAAAACAAGAGGCCCAGATAACCTGTAGCGCTCACCTGTTTCTTTTGTTACATGAAACTGACATATAGGTAACTTCAGACCAAATTTGGTAACTAGAACACAAGACATGTATCTCTTAAACGGTTCTTAAGATATTATTGTTTGAAATTTAAAATTTGAATATTAAAACTTTTAACCCACGTTGATCTTTGACTCCGGCTTGCACTTGAAGTTGACATTTGACCTCAGTAATTTACTGTTATAAAGAAAACAATTCACACAGCTGGTCTACATAACATACCCAAGTATCATGACTTTAGACAAAATGGTTCTTAAGATATTGTTGTTTGAAGTTTTTAACATATTTTACCCACGTGACCTTGAAAGTAGGTCAAGGTCATTTAAATGGGGAAAATTTATAGCACTTCATCCCCGGTACCTACTGGCCAAATATTATGACCCTGGGCCTTATGGAACTTGAGAAGAAGATAAAATGTACTTATGTTTTGTTTGGTAGATATATGGCGATGGTATCTTCTGGGTTTTGTTGGAAGATAATAGAGTGCGGTAGTATTTTTTTGTTTATTTTTGTGCAGTTTATAGATGTGCGAATTGTTTGTTTTGCTTGGCGATACTTCTGGTTTAGTTAGGCAGATATATGGCGGTAGTGTTTTTTTTATTATTTGTGCAGATTTAAAGAGGTGGCACTTTAGTTTGCTTTGTTTAGCAAATATATAGTGGCTATATGCAAGCCATGATCAGTGTAATACTGCGCTTATGTAACTTGGTTTATGGACACTCGAGAATAAAGGATCCGAGATCATTCCACGTCTTCCTTCCATCAGCTCGTACCTGGTTCACGTGAAGTACAGTCTTAGTCGATTCACATCACCGCCAGCATTATGAACAGGATGCCGAAATGTCAAGGCGGACAACACCCTGTGTTTTCAGTAGGAAATTAGAACCTTTTCTTCTTTCACATCGTTATTTCGACATATCACCCGCGTGTATAAACTGTATCACAATTTTCCTCAATATTGTGAAATGGTTGGTCTATCTTTACAGATATTTATTTGATATTTACTAAACCATCGTATAATTTCCTAAGCCTTTGAAAATGCGAGGGTTATTAGCTATTTGCAATGCACAAGTACTTTCAAATATCAATAAATTCTTAGAAAGACTAGAGAAACTGAACACCATGTACAATGTATTGTTATCCGCCATGTACAATGTATTGTTATCCACCATGTACAATGTATTGTTATACGCCATGTACAATGTATTGTTATACGCCATGTACAATGTATTCTTTATGCACAAGATGAACATACATAACATGCCTTAAACAACTAATACAATCACTAAAAACATATTTTTTTAAACTTACTCTGTTTTACTCTAGTTTTTTGATAGCTCCGCCTTCCAATGCCACGTGACTAAAATCTCACCGGCCTACGTCATAACGTTGGGAAATACCTTCGGTAACGCGAGATCTCGTCAAGTCATGTGACATTTCTCATGACCTAATTTCCATAAAAAACATGGGTTGGTATAGAAAACGTTGGAAAAAACTTTTCGTAATGATCTTTGAAACATGTTATTGATACCACCTAGTGAATAAAAAATAGATCTTTCGATCCATGTGCGANAGCAACACCTAATACTGACCAAGAAGAAGATAATTGGAGTGATTCGTCAATAACTGACCTGATAGCGGCCTCCGAAGTGACTCTGAGCGACATTCAACACATGGAAAGACAAATAACACAATCCGACATGGATATCCCCCCTCCGGAAACTCCGGTATTGGAAGTGATTACTTCCATGACGGCAAACAATTTGGAAAAAATATTGCAATTAGCAGATAATATCGGGGCTACTACTACTACTTTCCCTGAAGTCAAAGATGAGACAGTTCATGTGCAAGAGGAGCCCGATACAGATACTAAAAAGAGATTTAAAACAGTTGATGCTAACCAGCAAAAAATATACCAAGACGCCAACCATAGCGAGTCAACCAAAAAAAACACATCATGGGCCCTAAAGCTGTTTCAAGGTAAACATTCCTCCATTTACACACATACAAACACTTGTACACACACTCATTACGTTGACATTTTTATGAATGGGTTTACAGCCACCAATCAAAGCCGTCGCTGACCAATTAGGCTACCGTCTGTACAAATCATAACAAATATCTCACGCTGCAAGTGACTCCGTGTAAACAGTGTAAACACACTTGATAAAATTAATTGATTATCGCATTTTAAATGCAGCAAATAAACAATTATTTCATCATTACACAAAGCTTTCATCTTCTTGTTGCTGGTTTAAAATCCGTTATCATATCATGATCGATCAGAGCAGCTCACAAAATCGTGGATTATAACATATTTTTTTTTCTCTTTTCAGACTGGCACCATGAAGTATACCCTTGGATTTTACTGATGTGAATGTGGAAAACCTAGCAACAGTTTTAGCGAAATTTTACTGCAAAGCAAGACCAAAGCAAACTGAGGCGAGGGCAAGCATGTTAAAACCTGAACATGCCGGGGAATATCACAAGAACACTCTCAAAAATATTAGGGCTGCATTGAACCGTCATTTACAGGACCTAGGCAGAGACATGGATATTGTTAGGGATAAGCAATTTAAATCATGCAACAAAACCTTAAACGGTTTATTAAAAGAACGTATGAGGTCTGGCCTTTCACGTCCGACCTTACACAAAGATATCATCACAAAAGAGGATCTTAGCAAAATTTGCACCTACCTGAAATCTATGTGGCACTCATCAGCTGTTGTTCTCCATTTAGCTGTGTGGTACAATCTCGCGATTCATTTCGTCAGTCGCGGTTTGGAATTTCATCAACAGTTGCACCTAAATTCGTTCGATTTCTGCAGCGATGAAAATGGCACAGAATACGTGACTATTAATCACGAGACACGGCAAAAAAACTTCCAGGGGGGTTTATCAAATTGTGAAGCCCCGTCCGACAAACGAATGTATGCGGTAGACTCCGAATTCTGTCCAGTAACACTTCTCCGTCAACTCATTAACAGAACAGATAAATCAGGCTATTTAGGC
>NW_018406552.1:4886-5269 GCF_002113885.1 Mizuhopecten yessoensis | reverse complement strand
TATTAAAAAGGTCACATGTTAGTATACAAATTGGTAATTGACATACATGCATTTAAATTAAAAAAAAAACAATTATTAAATTGATGTGTTTACTGAGGAACTTTCTTGTTTATTGTTTTTGTCGGCCTGGTTTCCCTTGACAACGACTGTGGAATGCGAAACTACCCGGCTGTTCCGAACAATTTACCGCTGACCCAGTCGGTGTGTATAAGAGTTTTAAAACAGAAATTAACAATACTCGCAACATTGCACAACTAATATTGTTGGTTTGGAATATAAATATAAGGATTGGTTGTCATATTTTTGAGGTTTATTGGCGTGTAAACTACATCGGGCTTGAGATATATTTAACATGGTGCGCTAACGCGCACCATTCAATATAA
>NW_018406552.1:2469-2790 GCF_002113885.1 Mizuhopecten yessoensis | reverse complement strand
CGAAGCAAGACCAAAGCAAACTGAGGCGAGGGCAAGCATGTTAAATCCTGAACATGCCGGGGAGTATCACAAGAACACTCTCAAAAATATTAGGGCTGCATTGAACCGTCATTTACAGGACCTAGGCAGAGACATGGATATTGTTAGGGATAAGCAATTCAAATCATGCAACAAAACCTTAAACGGTTTATTAAAAGAACGTATGAGGTCTGGCCTTTCACGTCCGACCTTACACAAAGATATCACAAAAGAGGATCTCAGCAAAATTTGCACCTACCTGAAATATATGTGTCACTCATCAGCTGTTGTTCTCAGTTTAGA
>NW_018406552.1:644-1349 GCF_002113885.1 Mizuhopecten yessoensis | reverse complement strand
TACATGTAATCCGATCAACTTCCCGGTTGACAACATTTACATTAACTGACAATACCGTCATAACAGTAATTAAGAAGAGCAACATACCTTCGCAAACATGGGTATTTGTGACATTCCTATGTGTTCTGTAATACATTTGCAAACAAAGTCCACCCCTGCACGTGGGGGATCGGGAAAAGAATACACCTGTTGTTACCCACTGCATGTGTATCGAAGACGGCGACTAACGTGATGAACCCCTGCAGAATTGGGCATTTGCTTTGGTGTCCACTATTTGAAGACAAAAAAGCGATCAAAATAAATCTGCTGCACCCATTGCAATATTTGGGATTTTTATCTTTCTTTTTACTTCAATGGCAATGGGTTCTGTCCCCAGGTCGGGATATACCAAAAAAGTCCTTAAAAATGCTAGTTGTTATTCCCTGCTTAACGTTCAGCATTTAGGGGGATGACAACAACTGGTTCACCCGTCGCCGGTATAATGTGACCGGGCGGAATGTTGTGCTGGGTGTCTTCGGCATGGTATTTCAGTAAGATATCACTATAACGTCGGCATCCGATCCGCGCTTTCACAAGGAGGCAAGCACACTAACACACCCTTTCTCCTGCATATACAGACACGCAAGCACGCATATACTATACACATGGAGGCACGTCCTTAAATTAAATGACCTTAGCTGTAAATAGGACGTTATTATTTTTTTA
>NW_018406552.1:0-326 GCF_002113885.1 Mizuhopecten yessoensis | reverse complement strand
ACGGAAAACAACGACTTGATAGAATTCCAGAATTTTTATCTCCTTTATGAAAATAAATGTGAAGGATTAAATGTGATAAATAAGCCATAGGTTTAGATATATAAAGTTGTTGATAATCATTCCATGTATTTGTTTCAGCTGGAATGAATGGCTGCTGTAATGTCGTCACCATAGGAACTGTGATACATGTCAAGTGTTCAGGATGTCGTCTACAAACTGTTCCTGAAAATTTGTCAATCAACGCGACTGAGTTAAATCTACATAACAACAACCTGACTATGTTACATCAGGATTCATTCAGATATCTACATCAACTAAATAAACTA
>NW_018406551.1:2605-2932 GCF_002113885.1 Mizuhopecten yessoensis | reverse complement strand
GACAGTTGATATATGTAGTAGTGAATGCTACACATCTACAGACAGATGATATGTTTAGTAGTGGACGGTACACATCTAAAGACAGTTGATATGTGTAGTAGTGTACGGTACACATCTACAGACAGTTGATATGTGTAGTAGTGTACGGTACACATCTACAGACAGTTGATATNGTACGGTACACATCTACAGACATTTGATATGTGTAGTAGTGTACGGTACACATCAACACACAGTTAATATGTGTACTAGTGTATGGTATACATCTGCAGCCAGTTCATATGTGTACCAGTGTATGGTACACATCTACAGACAGTTGATATGTAG
>NW_018406551.1:0-326 GCF_002113885.1 Mizuhopecten yessoensis | reverse complement strand
CTACAGACAGTTGATATATATAGTAGTGTACAGTACTCATCTACAAACAGTTCATATGTGTAGTAGTGTATGGTACACATCTACAGACAGTTGATATGTTTAGTAGTGTACAGTACACATCAACAGACAGTAGATATATGTACTAGTGTATGGTACACATCTACAGACAGTTGATATATGTAGTAGTGTACGGTACTCATTTACAGACAGTTTATATGTGTAGTAGTGTACAGTACTCATCTACAGACAGTTGACATATGTAGTAGTGTACGGTACTCATTTACAGACAGTTGATATATGTAGTAGTGTACAGTACACATCTACAG
>NW_018406550.1:411637-416374 GCF_002113885.1 Mizuhopecten yessoensis | reverse complement strand
GTAGGTACAATACTTACGCCCTACCTGTAGGTACACTACTTACGCGGAATTTAATTCCTGTGATGTCGTTCTGATCGGGACAGCCGCGAAATGTTAGCCCACAAAATCGAAAAAATATACAGTATATGAAAGTTATGATATGGACATCTAATGTTAACAAAAGTATATCTGCTCTGTAATTGTAATTCAGATTCTGGTAAGTCCAGGGCCGTTTTCGTTTACACGGTTAAACTGGTCGGGCCACAGTTGTTCGTTTATTAAACAAGGTCAGACCAAATTATCTGATGCTGCTTTAAGGCGAGCCTTGACAAAGCCTTGCAAGGCCTGCATATACCTGAAATTGTTACATTAAAAAGCGGACAAAACGGTTGTTCCGCATAAACGAACAGGCCCCAGTGTTTATTTGCTGTTTTTAAATTTTACGATGGTGCTGACATAAAGAAAAAAATCCTTATTTACATGTTTGAAAGTTGTGGATACAGTTTTTGGGATGCTCCCTGGACCCACGTCTTTCGAAAAATCCCTCGAAAAAAAGGAAATCTGACGCATTTCAATCAAAGACACTCCTCGTTATCTAGAATACTTCTAAAACATCGCCTCTAGCACGTCTCTTCAAGGAAAAGTTGAAAAGTTCAATCGAATATCAGCGATCATTACATTTACCTGTTTAACCCGAACACCTATTTGGACTTCAGATGTTAGGATATTGTTTAACCCGTACACCTGTTTGGACTTCAGATGTTAGGATATTGTTTAACCTTGATCTAAGCCATCGGTCCATTGGTCCAGCACCTTAGGAAGGGAGAGAATTGAATTGTATTATATTTGGTTGATCAACAGTTACATAATGATTTATGTAAAGTTAGATCAGCCTAGCTTAAGTTCTCAACAAAGTCGGTCAACCTACCTCAAATGCGTTTTTGTGAATGAAGTACAGCAATTAAATGATAATATTATTTATTTATGTTGTACCACGCTTGATATTGGAAAAAACGTCCAAAACATCAATATGACACTTAGTATGACCTGACACACGTATATAGATGTCCGCTGTTAACAGTACATTGTCAATATATCTCTGACTACAGAATTTGACAAATAACAAGCGTGTTGCAACATAGATAGATCTTATTAAAATTATGTTTTTGTAAATATGTGACACTAACGTATTTCATATGACTAAAGCAATTGTCTAATTCATCCTTGGACTTTATATTCGTACATATACTCGTTATATATTCATTTGTTATTATTGTTATCGGTGTTTTGTATATTTTATTGAAGAATATATAAGTATATATATGTTTGCTCACGCAAGTGTTGAGAATATTTTAAGGTTGTATTTTATTTTGCTTGGATTTCGTTTGGTCTGTTTGGATATTGTTTCTCTACCCGCTTTAGTCGTTCGCATGCAACTGTTGCAAACTTTGCATTTCTTTAAGACACGAAAAAGTACCACATAAAAACGCCTTCTTTGTAGCAACCGCGGTGCCTACCACTATATATACTAGTGAGGTTTGGGGTTGGGAAGGGGGTTTACTGGGATGAAAAAATAATATGAAAAGTTGTGATGATCTGGGTCCCAATTTCAGCATTGAATATGGAGCCGGTCCATTTTGAAAATTCGAAAATTCAGTATAGAAAGATATGGTTATGTCTTTTTAAGCATTACACTAGCGAATGCATACACATGTGCTGTTGATGATAAACAAGCAGTACTCTGTGTAGATAGCCAAGTATGTGTGTACGTTATGTAGTAGCTCACACACAAACAATGTAGCCTGGTTCTATCAGATATGTATTGCCTAAATCTATAAACTTGTCCCGTCCTTCCATTATAATACAATCTCTCTCACTTCCCTATCGCTAACTCGACAAGCAATAGGTTAAATGGTTACATTGTGTTCGACTCATTTGATTTACAGTAAAACAAAACAAAAACATTAAATTTACCAAATAAGTAGCCATTCTTCGTCCCTTCACCCCTTCACCATTAACACGCTTTATCTATTTCAAATCGATGAACCGAATCGCCACTAACCAACACACATTAGTGCGAGCGCGATTTGAAAAAAATATGAAGCAGAATTACACATTTTAAGGATATATGTAATGAAATATAGCTTTTTCATATGCATTTGAAGTGGTATATCGTATTTTGTTTATAATATGATGCGAGTTCTTTCCCGTACTATATTGTTATGATCTACCTAGAAGGTATCGTCAATTTGTTCCATCTTACTATTGCTGGCAATCGTCAAGTTTTCCATACACAGCAATGTGTTTTACAGGACTAAAACTTTATTCGCTAAAATAGTCAGTGCTTAAACGTAGCACAGTATAGATTGATGTACTACAGGAACAGTGTTTCGTGTTACCCGTTTGGGATTTTGTTCATGGAAAGCAAAGAGTGTCCTCGCATGATTTGATATTATCGTCATTACATACTAACGAGGATAGATCCCAGCATTTCAAATATAGTTCCAATTACGCAGACTTGTCTGGTGGTCAACACCCGGGAACCGACCGAGGTACCAAAAGAGTTGGCTACATTATGTAATTATCAATAAATAATTTGGTTCAGTATCTTAAAGAAAATGGTATGAGTTCTGATTGTCGAACCCACTTTTACCGGTACACATGACTGGATTTTGTTCAACATTTTCCTATTCAAATCGAATAAATATGACAAATTGGTATAAGGAAACATACCTAAACTGGCACTATTTTTTTATATTTTGTGCATTAATAGTAAGAACTGATTTCCCTTAACTTTCTATACTTCGGTGTCCTTACAAGATTGTCTACCTAACTAATGAGCCTTGTATATCGTAATAACCCAGGTTTGGTTGGTGTATTGTACATGCATTGACGTAGCGGGCATTGGCTGTATAGACAAACTCACGCGTATACTACTTTACTGTTAATAAAATGCAAAAATATTAGCAAAAACTGATTTGCATTACATAATTCGCATGACATCAAATGAAGACGTGTCCGAAATAGATTTTTATTTTAAGAAAAATCTTATATAGTATGAGTTATTGTTTTTGTTTACTTAAATTGTTCTTAATAAATTACGCGTTTTGCTGTAGATATTGTTTTGAAGGTGTAAGCCAAGCTTGGATCGTGCTTTGTATGACGTCATATCGTCGTAAGCACCGTTTGATTATAGTATTGTTCAGCTGTAAAAAAGATATTTTAATTCAGAACACACAATCAAGGTTTAAAATATTAATGCAACTTGAACTTGAAAGAGGCAATCTAGTTTAAATGTTGTAAACATGAAAATTTTCACTGCCCCCTCTGATGATAGCATTACAGCGAGTATATGTAAATAGCATTATAAAACATAGTGTGATGGGTGGAATTATCCTGGGCGAAAATTGATTCCATGTGTGATGGGCGAAAGTGTGACTAGGCGAACATTTCTCGGTATACAGTAAAAGTGTTGGTCTCAAATTCAATTCTGATGAGAATTAACATTCTCCGTTATCCTAAAGGCAGTAATATCGCTTTGACCAGTTATCGATCTTATTGCTATTCTTATTTCTGTTTGTGGTGAGATTATCTAATTTTTATTCAATCATTACAGTACAGATACCTCTATCACTTTGCATTTAACACACAATAATACTGATAGTTCCTAAAATGTCATTGAACATATTTGAGATATCTTCTTTCAAAAATATCTGGATGTGATCAAATTTATTCTCGCGATCTGGTTTGATATTTGAAATCTTAGAAATCAAAATCTTTCTACATCGCTCAAAATGCATGTTCCTGTGACTTACCAACAACAAAATTTAATCTGAAGATTCTGAAAGGTATGATTGAGGAGGAGATGCATAGAGGACGAGATGTATAGTTTACTGAACGTGCCATGTAAAGTATTAAAGAGGATTCCTGGTACACAATGAATGCCCTTCGTCATTGACCGGCTGTCCATAATGCGTCATAGTGAAGTAAGATACTGACTAATTATCTTGACGATAGAAATCAGCAGATGTGAACGGGTGAATTAGTTTAAGGAGTATGTGCAATGTAATTGAATTGTCAGAATGCATCATCACACTGGAAAACATGTTAATATGTAAAGAGAGAACAATTTCCAGTCGACGTTTGCCTTGGAGCGCATCTTGCCGACTAATATAACGATTATTCCGATGTTTGAGGCCAACAGGACTGTTCAAGCTGGTCCAAGCTCAAGAGATAATAATGTCAGGGTTAAGGTATATTCGGCTTACGCACATTACCAGTAATATGACCTAACCAGCAAATGTCGCTAAACTGAGAAATGTCAAGGTCGTGGATACATGCTTCTTCTTTCCTTAAGTATAATGTATGAGTTGTTTACAGAGCGTCAAATCTACGAAGATTGGTGTCTCAAAAGTCACTTTATTGGTCGGACACTAATTCACAATATGTCGGAAATTTAATCATAGATTATGCGACAATTTTTGCCAGATTCTGACATGGAAGTCAAAAATAGTAATGTGATTCTAGACTTGGATTATTTACATAGTTTATTTAACAGCAAAATATTACATGATAATTATGTACATGAAATTTACATAACACTATAACGTGTTAATAATTTCAATCATTCCTGCATTGAATGATCACACAATTAAACATCAGGGAATTTAACAGTTCCCTGTGTAAACAAAAAAGTATGATATATACGCTGGTTATTAATACTAAGGAAACACAACATCGTTCACCCCCCCCCCCCCC
>NW_018406550.1:338515-411601 GCF_002113885.1 Mizuhopecten yessoensis | reverse complement strand
TCTCTCTCTCTCTCTCTCTCTCTCTCTCTCTCTCTCTCTCTCTCTCTCTCTCTCACACACACACACACACTCATAAACTCTACATAGACAGTAAGACTGACGGATGTCACACACACACACACCCCTTCCACGTCATAAACTCTGCATAGTAAGACTGACGAATGTCGCCCACACACCTTCCACGTCATCCCCTCTACATAGACAGTAAGACTCACGAATGTCATACACACACGCACACACACTCATAAACTCTTCATAGACAGTAAGACTGCCGGATGTCACACACACACCTTCCACATCATACACTCTATATAGACAGTAAGACTGACGGCTGACACACACACACACCCCCCCCGTCATACACTCTACATAGCCAGTAAGCCTGCCGGATGTCACACACACACCTTCCACATCATACACTCTATATAGACAGTAAGACTGACGGCTGACACACACACACACCTTCCACGTCATAAACTCTACATAGTAAGACTGACGAATGTCGCACACACACCTTCCACGTCATACACTCTACATAGACAATAAGACTGACGAATGACACACACACTCTTCGTAAGAATCTCTCCATAGGTAGCAGAGAACAGTAACGTACGATGGCTATGGATGATTTTTTTGTACAAAGAATAAGCCTTTTAATATTACATGTATCAAAATACACAAAAAAACAGCACTAAAATTGATATATACATGATGAAATGGGCTATGTGGTCTTCATCATTTTTCAAGAAAAAAAAATGAATTTGGTATGAAACTACAGTTTTGACCATTTACGAATCTGTGTCTTCACAACAAAAGCTAGCTTTTCATGTAGTCCATATTGTGAAAAATTCAACTGAATGACCTATGCTAAAACGTGAGTATTTCTGTTATCAAGTAGGTGATATTTAATATCAGAAAGGTTTTAAGATAACATGACTGTTTGCGGAGGTCAAACTTTTGGTCAAAAATCATGTTTTGTTTTGGTGTTTTTGATGTAGTAATCATGATTTCCACAAGTCCCAAATCTGGAAAAAAAAAATCTTCTAAACACATTGTTTTTAAAATGTAGTTTATAAATATATAATTATTTATGTAGGTGTTTTGTGCAGGATTAATTCACTATCCATGTTTATTTGTCCTATAGAACTCTGCTACCATCGTCTGTAAGACTGACGGATATCACACACACTCCTCGTCAGAAACTCTCCATAGTCTGTACAAACAGACCCATTAGTCTAGTTATAACATTGTGATGAACTCAAACATCTCACTTTATGACGTACATCACTTAACATGTACATTGTAGAATATGCATATCATATAGTGATATAGTGATCTACAATGCATATGTTTGAACAGCGACATTTGGTTTCAGATTAGAAATGTAGTTTTTGGTCCCGGCGAAAATTTTGGATGCTTTCATGTTGCTAAATTAGTGCAACAAAAGCGGAAATGTTTTTGCTGTTAAGATTTTTAATGATATTGCTAAAACATGAAAATGAACGTTTTGATAAATTTTAAAATGTCTATTGCAGGATTTCAATTTCATGTTTATTGTTTGAAGAGTCAATATGTACATTGAAAGTGTTCAAAACATTTCGACATTCCCAACTTTTTTGACAGCAAATACGAACGTTCTGTTTGATTACAATTGTCAAAGAAACTGAAGGTTTATAACACACCGTACACACGCGTACAAAGCATTAATATGTTGCTAAATACTTTACAAGATAATGTTATAAGGTTTAAAATACATCAATGTCCATTTCATTCATTTAATTATATATAAAATACCACATTAAAATATATCATATAGTATATGTATCAACCAACTAAAAGAGAGACGCAAAATCTGACCACTATGATAGTGCAAGGTCAATATTTTCGGATTTTGAAACCATATGGTTTAACCGCTGCAGTGAGATTCGGGGATTGAATGGTTTAGGCGTCATAGTATAACTTAGATTACTGTTCTCCGGGTGTTCTTAACAGCAACGTTATAAGAATACGTCCCTCTTGAAGTCACTATTGTATTGATAGGTAAGAGGGAAAGCTGCTTAAAGGATGGTGAATGTCGTTATGTAAGGTAATTGTAATTGTCTCGGAACTGAATCATTCTAACCAACGTGTGTGCCTCCAATTACACACTGTCCAATGATGGGGAGAAATCTCCTTCATACTATCTCATATCAGTTCCTGTAAACCAAGCATAGCCAAGGCGCTGATTGCACCACTGACCGGAAGTGTGACGACCCACGCGATGATAATGTTCCGGAACAATTTCCAGTCGACGTTTTCCTTGGAACGAACCCTTCCGACGAATACGACGGAACCGATCTTACAGTGTGTCGTACTGATGGGGATACCTATGTTTGAGGCTATCAGGACTGTCAGAGCAGATCCAAGCTCTATACAGAACCCACTGGAAGGAAAGGAAATTCAGTTATTTAAAGGTATGTTGTAGTGACAATATGAGTTATCACTATCATTTTATAACTTATCTGAAACTGAATACCAATCTCAATATATAGCAAAAAAATATCGTCTAGAGTGTTGTCAACACAGCCATGGACCTAGGTTTTGAATTATCGTTTTGTCCATACCGGGTGGTTTGACGTCCAGGAGTTATCAGAAGTAGACGTGATGATATTTTACAAATCTAAATACAAATATTGAACAACTTGAGTCTTTTGTAGAACGTGACACCATGGTAATGCTTACTTAAGTATTTTGCACCTATAGAACATTTACTGCTTATGTTAAGACTTAAATCTAAGTAAACAGCCTTTTTACTGACCTTGACGGCGTGATCTTGGTGAGGTCGTCCCCAACAGTTTTGATGACCCTTCGTCCCCAGATCCACAGTCCAATGACAATACCCACCCCTCCATACACCAATATCCACAAAGGAGTGGAAGACGCCTGCATGGCGGTTCCTTCCTTTGCTATCATCCAAATGGCAACCAAAGGACCAATGGAGTTACTGTTTTAATTAAACAAAAGAAATATCTACATAAATATATAAATTTGATCTATTTTACAACAATTATGAAACAAGTTAGGTTAACTTATATTACTCACTCTTGTTTGCCCGGATATTAGCGCGCGGGGTCTTTGTGTGGGAGGAAACCGGAGTACCCGGAGAAATCCCACTTGGTCGGACAGGTGGCCCCATACCTTATAGCGTCCGAAGAAACATCTACATTAAGTGCACCGGATAGCGTGTTTTTCATTGATATACATAAACTGAGCAGGATCGTTTATGATGGTCTCAGTTAATGCGAAGCAAAACGAAAAGCGTCAAAATAGCTGTGATTCCATTTCATTCAGGCCCTAACAAAATGTATCTCTTCTTGTTATGTTTATATAATGGTTTGCAGTGTAACATAAATATATACAGAAGACTAAGGAAGAATCGATGTGAATCGCTTAAAATGTAGAAATGGAACAAAGAATATCAACTTGAAACATATTTTTTTTTGATGGCGAATTCATTAACTCATTAATTAAAGTTTGAATGATTAGATAAATTACCTGACGTCATTTCCGCCATGTGCAAATGACCCAAACACAGCAGTGAGGATCTGGAGGAAGGAAAATAACTTGACCACCTCGGGTTTGTCTTTTATGCTTTCACGGATTTTCTTACTGGGTACCTGATGGACATATGTAAATTATTATATAGACAGTTTCATAAAACGAACAAGTATAAAGATCCATTTATAAGAAGTATAATTATAATCTTCTCTGTTTTATTTAAAGGGAAAAAATATAAAAAAAAACGTTAATATAAAACTCACCTGAACAGTTCATCTTACAGAGTTTTAAACATAGCTCAGCATGCTGTTCATTGTATCAATGCTATGAAATTTAAGTAAACACATTGGCAAATATATTTTGCATATATTTGTCAAACCAGTAAATAACTTGAATGATGTATTGAGTTAACGCTGTAGCTTCACAGAAAACTAATGCCCGTATGTAGAAAACGTAATACACTAGAATGAAGGATCATCGTAGATTTGCTGTTGTTTCTTTCTTAAAACAGGTTCCCAGCCTATAACAGTGCCTATTATTTATAAATTCAAACACATATGTTAAATCATAGACTTCACTAGTGCTGATGTTGGGTCAATCATAACGTTTGTTCATCAGAAAAAACAAACTTACCTCATTTTCGAACACAATATCCGGTAGATCTGAAAAATGTTAATTGCAGACATCAACTGATTGTAGCATGTAATTGAAATTTATAAAATGCATGCATATTTTAAGAACAAAGTGCCTACGTGGTTAAATGAGTTCCACGTAACAACGAAGAATTGCATAGTGACAAGGGGTTAACATGGCGACAAGAAGTTACATAGTAACAAGGGTTTTAAATGGCAACAAAAAGTTACGTGGTATAATGGGTTAACATGGCAACAAAGAGTTACGTGGTATAATGGGTTTACATGACAACAAAGAGTTACGTGGTGATAATGGATTTACATGACACCAAAGCGTTACGTGGTAATAATGGGTTTTTACGACAACAAAGAGTTACGTTGTATAATTGGTTTACATGGCAACAGAGAATTATGTGATGAAAATGGGTTGACATGCCAACAAAAAGTTACGTGGAAACAAAGGGGTAACATGGCAACAAAGAGTTGCGTGGTGTTATGGGTTTACACGGCAGAAAAGAGTTACGTGGTATAATGGGTTTACATGGAAACACAGATTTAAGTGACAATAATGGGTTTACATGGCAACAAAGAGTTACATGGTGATAATGGGTTTACACGGCAACAAAGATTTACGTGATAATAATGGGTTTACACGGCAACAAAGAGTTACATGGTGATAATGGGTTTACACGACAACAAAGAGTTACGTGGTATAATGGGTTTACATGGCAACAAAGAGTTACGTGGTTATTATGGATTTACATGGCGACAAAGAGTTATGTGGTAACAATGGGGTTACATGGCAACAAAGAGTTACGTGGTGATATTTGGTTTTCATGGCAACAAAGAGTTAAGTGGTAACAATAGGTTGACATGGAAGCAAAGAGTTACATAGTAACAAGAGTTGTTTTCTTTATTATTTTATTTTCAAAATTTACGACATAAACATATATATAAATATACATACAGTGTACATGGGCGTCTAGAATCGCCTTTAAATAATGTACATACTGTTCAAAATAGTCTGTCAAGTATCAGTATTCGTCTTCCATATATATTAATTAATAAGTATAAATTCACATTTTGATATAAAAAATAAACTTCCGGATATTCTTGTCTGTACTCTATTCTAATTAAAATTGTATTATAATCTAGTGTCTGATTTCCGGTTAGAATCACGATGGTGAACAGACTTCGCACAAACGTTATTATATGATAAAAATTAGTATATGAAATGCTTCGCATGGTGCCAAGAGGTTTATTTGGTAGCGAAAAGTAACGTGGTAACAAGGGGTTTACATTTTAACAAAAAATGCTTTAGCTTTATTCGAATATACAGGGAAACATATTTATGTGAAAAATATATTTAATTAGGCATTCGCAGGGTTTGCTTTAGTTACCGTTATATCATACTAAAACTACAAATATGTACATGATATTATAATCATGGATTCCTATGTATTTGTTAGTATGAGTATATGAAGAAAACATGCATTCACTGTCTATAAATAAGACGTAATAAAACGATCGACTTGTTAAAATATGTTTTTGTTGGTATCCTAAGTAATAACGAACGTATGGACCTTTAAAGACGCTGGGTCTGAACAAACGAGGGATCACATCATTGTTTAAATTGATACACAAACCAAGAATATATAATAAATAGTTTGGACAATGCAGTTTGTAAACATTTCGAGATATTGAGCCGTTATGTTGTGACACAAAAGTTACCCTATTACATAACAATACATACTCTAACAGAACCAATAACCATGAAGTCACATTCCTTCGGCCGACTGGTAGCTCAAGGATTTCGGTTTTTTGATAACCTTCTTAAGATGGTATACAAAATGATTGATTGAAATAGGTGGATCAAATGTTAACTGATGGTATCTACGATGCAATGGCGCAATGACAGATAGGGTTGTCCACAACTTGATAAGAGGAAGGAAATGGAATAAGGTAATAGTTACTGGTGAAGTGGTGCATTAGATACATTGACAACGAATATGAATATGTTGTGGAATCAAAATGTGAAAAGTGTATATGGTAGAGCATAGTCATTTGGAGAGACTACCAGTTACATCGCTGCACACGCTTAATACCATCCACGATTGTCACACAATCTTTAAATATGTCGAAATTCGAGTAACCTAATGACTCATCCTAATATTGCCATAAAATATCCTAAATATTTCATTGGATGTATATATACGACCCTTCACACTCTAATATCTAAAAAACATATAGGAGTGTATATTCATTAATTAAATTAACAGTGCTTTAATTTTGTTAGATAAGAAAACAATATGCTGAAACCAAATATTAAGTAATAAGATAAACCATTATATATAATTCTAATCTACGAAAAAAGGTTCTAATTAACCTTCAGACAATTCCTCCATGATGTCTTGATCAGAAATGTGGTCTTCTCTGTCGACTGTTTTGATGATATCTACCAAGTTTGGATACAAATACGACCAATGTATCAATAGTTTGACTTCACTCTTTGAAGTTATTTTTTATATATATCGCTTTGATTCTGATACATATTCTACCTGACAAAACAAACATTAAGTTCAAACTTACCTGTGAGCAAGAAACATGAACATTACTACTTTTAACTTGATAATAATTAGTGGTTTTTATTGGCGCTGTGTATGAATCCAATGTTCAAAACTGTTGAAAAAACTGATAATAGTTTTAAAAATAATGATCAAGAAAATAATATGTTGATGCTGTATTTTTAATTTCAATGTAAATCCTTTCTATATGACATTAACTATAAATCACATTTTTAATGGTGCCTGTGGTTTTGGGAAATGCTGGTAGATATAACTCGGCTGTGTTACCTCTAGTAGCATTATGTTACAAGGTGCTGAGATATTCTTAACATCTTTTTATAAAACAGGGTGCCATTTTGTTGCGCGAATTATATATTTATATTCTCTGACGTTTTTGTCTCAACGGAAAATAGATCCGGTTAATGCCTTTTACGAAATCCAAATTTTCGTCAAAATAAGATATGGATGCTAGCTAGTTTGTTTGTTTATTGCTTAACCGCCCAGCAACAGTGGAGTCATTGGGGTAACAATAATAAGGAACAATTAAAAAACAGTAAAAGAAATAGTAAAAATATATACTTAACAATGCATCGTTTGTATGACACGTTCTTTTCCCGTTTTTTTCATCAAAAGTTTGTATCATCAAAAGTTAATAAGGTCTTATCCAATAAAAGGTTGCTTGATAACCAAGATAAAGCCATACGGATATATGCGATCCCCCTAAGAAGGTGTCAGTATTGTTATTCAAACCATTATAGTTTATTAATAAATGAACACAGCAAGTATCTATTTTTGAAGATAATGGTTTTTCAAATTCAATGTGCTATTTTTAAGATTATGTTTCCTGTTTTTCATTAATCAACTTGTTTATGTAAATATGATTTGAAATTTAATCATGTAAGTATACCAACCTTCGTTATCGTTGAGTTGCTCGAGTTCAGTAGCATTTTCAACTTCTTGATTTTTTTCATCAATCTTTTGGTTACATTCATCTACAAGTGAGAAATAAACTACACTTTATTCATTGAAAATACCAGATATATACATGAATACAATGGTACGAGTGTTAATACATGGTGTACACAGTACCATGAGATATTTCATGTGTTAAACCCTCGGATCAACATACACTAGTGGATATGACACGTTGTGTGTATGACCTTGAATAAATGGCATAGAAACTAAAGTTGCAAAGGAAGACAGTTTAATGACTCGTGCCTTGTCCAGGCCTCCAATTCACGACCTACGGAACCAAATCACCAAGCCAAGAAATATCTGTAGCACCTACCACTACACAACCTCATCGTCTTTTACAAAAACAAGTTTGGATGTTGTAGTGGTCATCAGCCCGATATTCCCAACATGATCGTGATAACAAATGGTCTATTGATGACATGAGCATAGATATATATATGAATACGAATTGCACGGATGTTGTTACATATTAGACACAGTATTACGACATATTCGTTTATAAATCAATGATTTTTTTGTTTTGTGAATTTTCTTTATTTTGAAAAAACAAATAATCAGTTCTTGTTATTATAATTTTGGTTCATTTCAAGAAAAAATTGTGGCGAGACACATTTAATGAAGGAAAATAACTTAGTTTTCATTTCACCAATCGATTCAGTAGTTTTAAGATCTATTGTTATGCAAAATGCCTCTTAAAGTCAATTGCTACAAAGGTATCTCTATGCTTACAATACGTTGTTCTAAACATAATCGCTAATGGTTTCTAAATACTACAGTACATGTATCGCTAAGAAAGACCTAACTTAAATCTCAAAATCTACGTTTATTGTGTATTGCAATAAATACAAACATTCCTGTAAGGTGCAACTTTACCTGTAATCTTCCGCCTGGACCAGGGGACGACAAAAACCCTCACTCCGATCGCCACCAGTAAAGACAACCCGCACGTGATAACAAACACTCCATACAGCGGAATTTTGTCGAATTGAAGCACTGCAAATACAGATAGAGAAGTAATATAATATACTGCTGTAGTTGTGATATTGAATTGATTGGTAAAGTGGGTTTAAAATCCGTCCAGATTGTGTGTCATCATTACAAAAGTACAACAGATTTTTTTTTTATGATACAGATGACACAATAAATATTTTTTTTTTGCATTTCTGTTCATCGATATAATATTACATTTTGGTTTCCGTTTGCTGATCCATCCACTGTTGGTAGTTATTTATATGCGTGGTTTCACAATGTTTACTAGCTGACGTCCAAATACAAATGTGTGAAGGATAAATGATGCAATATGATGTTCTTAAGTACTTCACAAAACAAAGTCACAACGTTCTGTTACCTTGCTTACAACTGATAAAAGTAGACTTACGGTTGGACCCTTCGTAGAAAATGGAAAAAAGATTGATTGCGGCCGTAAGTCCGTAAAAGAAAGGCAGTAACATGAGACCTGATTCAAGGGATTTTTCCTTAAAAATAAATAAATTCAAAATCACTGACTCGGTAAGTGTATAATAATGTTAATTCCTATGGCGATGTGACGACACATTTCATTGGTTAATTATCAGGTTATTAAGACAAAATACACATACGCGTTATGTACCATTTCCCAATTAAACATACGCGTGCAAACCAGTCTCGTATTGCAAATGTGAGCACTGTGTTATTGTTTTGAGCTAGTTAGCTGCAGCTGAGCTTCCACATCACATGACGAAGATTTGCACGCGCACAAGAACAGCCCAATCTAAATAATCATCCAATGTCATTTTCAAATGATAGAATAAATAAAGTCAATTTATGTTTGTATATTACGTTCGAATATATTTACCTTGTGATTTAAAAAGGCAGCCTTCGTTAAACCACTCACCTTCTGTAGGACCATCTTGTTGATAAACATGAACGTTAACAGAGATACAACACCCGAGAGAATCGGCGAGAAAAACCAGGATCCAACTGAAATTGTAATTAAAAAAACTTAATGAAATATCATTTTTCTTTTCAACACGATGTATGAAGATAATTTATCTTTAATTCATAATGCAATGCTTAAAAACCACATTGAGCCTGAACTGATCCCGCCCTTTGTAACTTACGAATACTGTAGTTGACACTCTCGCTGGAAGCTAATTGCGTTACGGCGAGTTGTTTCCTTATTAAGAAGCATTGTCTTTGACATTTAGTAAATAAACTACCTTACAGTGCGTTTCTCCAATGTTCACTCTTTGCATTTGATATTATGGAAAAGAACATGGCATGAAACCTTTTCAAGGGGCTAAACTATGTACAGTCGCTTTCTGCGATATTCCTACGGATCACAACTTTTATTAGAAATGCATATGCCAAGATATATCTGACTCTTTTTCTTGTATACCATTAACATTATTTTCCATGACAATAATTACGATCCTACGTATCACTTCTGTATAAGGTAATAGTGTAAAGCTCGATTGAAGTGGTCGTACTACTAGTTAAGCATTCATAGCTAGGTAACCTTACCAATAAAGCCTATTTTAATCCACTTAATTCCCGACGCTCCCTTAGCAACCAGGGAAAATCCGATGGCTGCACCTACGATACTGTGAGTTGTGGAAACAGGGAAACACATTATTGTAGCAGCTATCAGCCAAACACAGGATCCTGAAAGGAATGATAATTTTAATGGGTTTTTTTAAAGACGAGAATATAATTAGCATGGTAACCAAGCATCACAAGATTGAGGACAATGTATCTCGTGATCGTCTATTTCTGTATATACGATTTTTAGGGTCCAAAATCGTTTTCTTGACGTCACAATGCAAAAACTATATTTCGTATGAAATTACAAAGCATTCTTTATTCCATTATGATTGTTATCGATATGAACATGTTCTTCGGAACATGACATGCAAATATCATATCAGTATCATTGTTCTCCGGGTAATGTCAGGTATAATTGTCACTTTAATGTACACTACACGGAGATCCGCACAGACATGTACGTGGACAACGTTTTATCAATTTTAACAACGGAACACGTCTTAAACCCTGCTATAACCCAGAATCTTTTTAATTTTACAACACAAAACCATAATACCCTGCTGAGATAATTATCAAGAACAGGAAAAAAGCCACAACTTAACGTAGGCAAATCAGAAAAGTAATCCTTTTGGAGCACGTTATTAAACTCTTGGTCCAAAGAGGTCGTCCGTATGTTGCATTGTTTCTATTCTTTTAATTTCAGTTGTAAAACGATCATGAATGGTGGCATCACCCGCATTGAACAAAATAATATCGATGCCGTCATATTGTCCATTTTGTGTGATACTACAATCCATAACGCTTGCCTAGCAATTGAAATAAATGGTTCAAAGAAGACCCACACGCCTATGCACTCTTTTTTTGAAATAAACAATCAAAATGAAATTAACAATACAAACAGAACATTATATGAAATTACGAAATAAACAAAATCTTGTAAAAATGCAAACGAATGCAAGAGAATCATCAAAACGTTAACTGTGCATGGCTATCACATTTTGCTTTTAAACCTTTTAACCGTTTTACACAAATAATAAACACTGCAGCATCAGCGAATAATAATCCTTGTTTAACGAATGGCGCATGCGTCGTCTATAAATCTATAAAACAAAGATCTGTACCTGTTAGTGTGGCGATGTTGCCCGCCATAAGGACCTTCTCAGATCCATTGTTATACATTTCCACGTCAATGATGCCCTTTCGGATCGTATCTGAGACCCTGTATCCTGCAATTCATAAAGAAACAACATACTTACGCTTCAACGAACAAAGCAAAATCGGTTAGGGGACCATCGTAAATTTACCGTGACATCATGGACAAGAACAAAATTGGCAGGAAATCAGTCATTTTTCATGTAAACTATATGAAATATATCCGTTCTCAAGTATCAACGTTAGAAAATAACGTCATGTATTACTTAGTTGCTGATTGTGATAGTTTGAAATCAGGTCATGGTGATTAGCCAATTTTGTCGATATATTGTATATCTATACATTGTTTATCTATATAATCGTTAACACCCTAGGTGTTCAAACAATATCAAACAATCTAAGCGCAGGACCGAACGGGCTTGTTTATATGTCCCAATCGTGTTATGGTATTAGCAAAGACCTTGATAAGTAGTTTTCGACAAAAACAAATGAAATATAAATAATCACAATGACTGTTTGATAAAAGGCAATCTGAAAAAAACGTATGCAAACAATATGGTGCAAATATTCAAAGCTTTTTTCCAGTTAGGTGATATGTATATATATATATGAATTTAAATTAAAAGTAGGAATTTCCTTTAGTTTACAATGGTTATAATAAACATGATCTAGCTAGATCAGTAACCGCCTCCGATAACATAGATATGGCTCTACTTCCATTGTAAACATATTCATGTCATCATTTCTGCAAATCATCATCATCCCATACTAGTGTTTTTGTATTCGGTAGTGTAAAAACATACAGTGTCAGATGACATGTGTCCTAGAGCGGAACGACCAAGGACAAGATGGAACACCTGGAACCCACCGCAACTACATCCTGGACTAAATGTGGATATATTTTCATGCGAGTTATTGCTTTGTCTTTCTCATCCGTCATCCGTTGTCCGTGCACCTTTTATTTTATGAAATTTACTATGACAGAGCAGGTCCATGCCTTAATCAAAAGTTGTTATGTAAAGAATGAAATCGCAATTAGAAATTGCCGCCTCATTGCTATCTTTCATTAAACTATTTTGAACTTATCATACGTAAATGATGTGCGTTTGATATTGATGCAACTTCGTATGAATTATACCTAGAAGGTATTGAAAAAGTGTTGCTGATTTAAGATTTACAGTCGGTATCGGTTTCGGAAGACTTCTACATTCTTTTGTTTTTACTTTAGGTGGATAGATCCACATAGGTATGGCTAAGAAGCGGTTAGTGTTTTTATCTGCATGTTATTTGATAACTACTAGATGCTCCCCAAGAGGGTCTTTTTGATTCCTTACTTATACAAAGTAAAACGTGTTTAGACAAATGTGTCGAAAAACCGTGGCAACTAAATCTCCACATCCCTCTCTTGCTCGCCAGTGTTATTCAATTTTGAAAATGTCCATTATATAATTTATACTTCCTCAATACATTGACATATTCATTGTTGTTTCAGAACATGCTGTGTAATTTTATGCAACATTCACAATTGTTAGCATTTCGCATTTAGCATGGATTTAAAATCTGTCTGCTGCCCTATCGCAACAGTTGGGAACTACATTCTTTTCTCGCACACTTATTCTTTCGTTTCGCTGGTGTCGTCTACATAAAACTTAACCTGGTTGCAAGGAAGCTAAACCACAAATAAAAATAAAGTCTGATAAAACGTTCACCGACTTTGCGTGCCTCGCACGATTTTCTATTGCACATTTTGTCACTTTACATGTACTCCAGGTAGACGTAAACAGGAGTACCTCGCACGTTTTTCTATCTCAGGTTTTGTCACCTTTCATGTACTACATGTAGATTTAAACAGGAGACCTCGCACGTGTTTATCTCTCGTTTTTGTCACCCTTTATGTATCATAGGAAGACGTAAACACGATTACCTTGGCTTGTTTTTTTATCTCACGTTTTTGTCACACTTCATGTACCACAGGTCGACGTTAACACGAGAACCTCGCACGTTTTTCGTTCTCAACTCTTTGCCAGATTTATGGACGATAACACCCGACTCCTGAAACCGATACCCATCGCCATTCGTGGATGTTTAAGGCCTTAGGTGCTTTATATTACAGAACGTTGAAAGGTTTTTGAAGTATTTTGATGGTGCTTATGTTTGTTGAATTTGGAATAAAACATCTTAGTTTTATATGTTAATGACATAATATAAACGTTAACCCAGTTCAGATATGAAAACAAAATGTTGTTTTAAACATTAAATATTTATGCTGAGTATTTCCCATGAATATTTGTTTTTTTCTTAATATTCCTACAGTATGCCATTGTGTACCATTGTATTTAATTGAAAGAACGCTGCGTCGATTTACCAGACAAGCACAAAGACACCCAGATTGTCCAATGTCAGTACGATCATGTCTAGGAAAGAGCTAGAAATATTTGATAAACATACGGCAAACATGTTCAAAATACACATTTGGTACATCCTGTTTAGTATCTGAACTTTTGTCCAATAAGGTGGATGTAGTTAACGTAGCTGCGACACAGTGTTTGGCGCAACGACCGTTTTATTAGACAGATAAATACTATCTTATCAAATATTAACAGTTTTCAATAATTGTCCAATTCTCGTTGTTTTCAAATGGATATAGAAACTAAACGTTTGAGCACTATCTGTGAGTGAACAGAGAGAAACGTCTTTGTCCTTTGTAGTATTACACTTGTTGTTCGGTCGAGGGACCATATACAAAGCATCCTATCCGTAACCATACTACCTTGGATTGCTTTAATCATTACATTTTCTTTCCTCAATCAGTTAAGCTTTCAGTACTTTGAACGCCACTTTCATTGTAATAAATCCGAATGGAATAAAGATTTCCTCTTTGTTCATTGTAAAATTAGTTTTGCTCCTTTTGTTTTATAGAAGGGCTGATGCTTGCTGTTGTTGATTTCATGCTTAACTGAATTGGCATTGGGACGAATTGTATTAACTGCGAATTAATGTACGTTTCCTTTTCATGCAGATATCTCTTGGTGTTACAGAATATACATATCTTAAATAGATCATGTTTTTGTTTAGAAACGAACATATATTGTTTACAAAATACACAGGTACGTAGCAAACCGGGAAAAAGTTATTTAACTGGTTTCTGGTATCATTTTAACCACAGCGATGCTGTTTCCTAGTGACTATAAACCGTAGGTTAGTAATCTATTTGATCATTTGTATAGCACGCGCAATAGACATCAAATGCACTTGTACGTAGACTGATATGAACACACGTTGGTGGGAGGTGTTTCACCATTTTATAGATAATGTAAAGGTCGCCTCAAAATAGTTTTTGAAACAAGATTTTGTTTTTGTCATAGCAAGAAAGCACGTGCACATTCTTAACGAACAAAGAGGAAAACAAAATGAAGATCCTTGATAATATACATTGCTAGTATTTGATCACCTAGACGTCTTTTGAAGGTTTATACCGAGTACATATTATCACGGAATACAAAGAGTAAGTATACCAGGATGATTATATCTTATCACTTAATAAAAACAATTATCAGTTGATAATATTAACATACCAATGAGGATGGCTCCCAGCATTTCAAATATAGATCCTAGTATGCAGGCTTGTCTAAGGGTCAACACCCGGGAACCGACCGAGGTCCCAAACGAGTTAGCTACATCATTAGCTCCGATCCCACAGGACAGAATGAAGGCGATGATAAAACCGACTATCACCATCCAAAGGTACTCTTCAGGGATCTCCATGTTGGCTAATGGGTGTTCTAGGTAGTCGGCTGTAAATACAAGAGTAAGTATAAATGTCATCACTATATATTGAATTTATTTACAAGATATTATATTTAAAAAATGACAATAACCACATATAGTTTACATTCGAGATCTTGTGATCAACGAACAGTGGTATATAGGATACACTTTGTTTTTTAATATGATACGTAACACAAATAGGTAGGAAGCTGATATATTACTTATGCCTGGTAATGATATATAACTTCGCTTACTTTTATATACATAGGCAATCGAACCTAACAAGATCTGACGGCACCGAACTAAAATAGGTGCATTCGACTTCATTGTTCCACCCGTACCCACAATCACGTCTAGCTTGCGTAATGTTTCTTTGGGTTAATAACATATTCACCCTGTAAGCAGGAATAAGCAACAGCCCTAACGTGACACTGGTCATTATAGTTTGTAGATTAAAACATAGTCCAAATGGGTGCACATGTACCAGTAAAGATGAACAAGCATTCGTGTCTTTCTTCACTGTTCTGTGTAATCTGTATAAACTAAAGATAATGATGAAATGTATTCTCAATGTTATGAAACGGGCAAATGCTTTATAGACAAATGAGTAAAGGTACTATTAAAGCTCAACAAAAACCAATGCCTTTGCCTGATATTCAATAATTACATGGTGTCAAAAAATAATCTGCTTTGCAGATGATTTTTAAATGAATTTCTTAAAATTTCTATTTTGGACATTTTCTCCACTTATCTTAAGATAAAATTATATGAGATATGTATACTTATCGCCTTGTTAACATACATAACAATGAATGACACGATTCAAAAGCATGAATTAATAATCGTTTTTATAAATTTTGTCAATATCTAACACGTCAATTTTACAAAATTACTCTAAAAGAAATAAGCTTACCTGAAAATGTATTAAGTGCAGCACTGCTCAACAGTAGACTTCATACTCAGACGTCCTTACTGTATGTTACATCACCAACATATATCTTAGTTAATGATCGCATCACCACGCATCTTTGATATAATACGATTAAGTTCCCACCTGTTTTTATCAAACAAGAAACCCAACACTACACATCTGTTATAAACTAACACTTTTCCCCAAATGATGTCGCGTGGTGGCGTTTGTTTTCAACAAAGTTTTTTAGGATTGCATTGCAGAACATGTGCTTGTCCGTAGCGTAACAGAAAATAGGTCTGTAAGTGACCCAACCTTCATTTATTTGTTTACAAGAATATTCTCGCGTGTTCGTAAGTGTCAATACAATATCTCTAACGTATGAGAGAGTCGGGTTTACTCAACCGTGACTGCTAATCTAGTTTTGGCCTCGACAACAAACCTGTCCTTCGTGTTACATTGATGTGGCTCTTTATAACAATATGTCAGCGGTCAGTTTATTTTTTACTAATGTTTGTGTTGCATGCTTTACCATCAATAGGTAGAAGTCAATACGTGGTTTGTTATTTTTTGTACACGTTCGTTTTAATCTATTCTTCATAACAATTTGGGTACGACAATTACAGAGGTTCCTATGGGCCATGTTCACAGTTTTATAAGTTATCTTAATCTCAAACTAAAGAAGAAGAAATTTATTTGTTTCAATGCATTTTTGTGATAATGTTATTGTGTCATAACAAGAAGACACAAACAAAGTATTTAAAATGCAATGTGGGTAAAGAGTGATTTTGTCACGTTATAATTACGCAATACATAATGTCCGGATCTTAAAAGAACAATCAACAGGTGCCAGATCAACCGCGTGTTCTTTAAACAAGATGATGCCCTTGGAATAATTACTGCACAAGGATCTGGGTATTTCACAACATGTATATCGGTTAATTGCCATGGGGTGGTTTAACAAGAGAACCGACACGTACAGTACGTCTGTAGGCTCAACGATGATGTAGGTATGTAAAAACTAGTCATGTTTGCGCAGAACACTGGCAAAATAAAAGTGTCGTTCAAAGCGTCATATGCAAATAAGTACCAGTTTTTTCTTTAATGCATAACAAAATTCGCAAATGAGGTCCCAGAAATAGCAGAATATCTGTTGCAGCAGTTTATGTTGTATCTTAATCTTTCATACAAACAAACAAGCAACCACAACAACACAGCGCAAGCAGTTACCTAAATATAGTTTTGTGACATTGTTTTTTTTCTATTTCGACCTATGACCTAGACCAAGTGCACGTGTAAAAGGTAAACCTTTGTGACGCATCATCACCTTCACAATCTGAAAGTGTTCGGAGATAAAACAGTCTGGCATTAAGCTTTAGTGGTATGTTTGTGATGTTATAAAAAAAAGTTTCTATGAACCATTAAGATACAACAATTTAACAGTTTGCATTGATTTATATAACTCGATCATGTGCTGTATTAAAAGGCATCTCAAGTTTGACTAGAGAAAACAATTATAAAAAAAACATTATAGTCAGAAAGAGTACGATGATAAAATAAAGTTAGATAATCTGTAACGCGAAAATTGAACAACAGATCCGATGGAAATAGATTATGTATTATACAAATATATTGCTTGAGTTGGGCCTTTGTGTTTCAAGTACTTGTTGCCAAACTTTCATGAAATTCAATTAGATTTGGAAAAATAATTCGCGAGAAAGCAATTTATTTTTTATCAATAATATTGTAATATTCTAATTAGATATGTATAACTTTTACTCAACAGTGTCTTCTTATATGTATCTGCTGACTAATTTCTTTGAGAACTGATCACACATAGATAGTTAATCGTGTTGACACATACTGTTTCTTTGAACACAAGAAAGGAGACCACACCATACTTAAGCCGTCGGAGACTGGCATACATAAGACACAACATATTTTTTTATGATGACAGGTTCTTCATAAAAGACACTTAACGTCGCACGTAATAATATATCAGAACACTTCACATCTTTATCAAAAGATTCTCAGTTACCTTAAAGAAAATAACGTAACAACTCTCTCATTCCATCTCTCTCTCTCTCTCTCTCTCTCTCTCTCTCTCTCTCTCTCTCTCTCTCTCTCTCTCTCTCTAAAAAACATTTATATGGACACCTTTCTACATTTGAAAGAAAACATACCACTAGATGTATCGGAAGGGTAGCTGTCTTCTGCTTTTACTTCATAAACGGCGTCAAATCAAAGCAACGTTAATGTCAAACCTCAACTCGAGATAGTGTCAACGAAATAAGACACATCATTGAGTAACATCGAACACATACCTAACTAATTATATAACTTTTTTTAAATGTAGGAATGTTTATGATATCATTATAACTTTTTAGTTAAGTAGAATTAATGAAGGTCAGAACTTGAATTTGATTTGTATTTGTGCTATTTTAACTCCAACTCTGAAGGAATAACAAACAGCAGACGAAAAGTGACGAGAGGAAAACGGTGTTGACAGGGAACCACCTTGTAGTTGATTTGACAGAAAAACAAAAACACAACAGCTATTACAATATTTGGTCGACATTCATGTACCTTAGGTTGAAATACTTAAGGGGAAAATAATGAATGAATGTATTTGCTACATCTGCGTAAACCTCAAAACAGATACCAGTGATAGATGACGAATCCTAACATTAGGGACTAAACTTTTGATTGTAAAGAGGAAGATATCATGGCGGAATTCTCAAAAACATCTGAAAGCTAGACGATAGGACGAATCACGAAACATGGACTATTGCATCAGAAAAACAAAAATGTATTGTCTAGTTTATGTTAATCAGCTTTAGAGACAAAGTATAAAGTATGCAATGTCATAAAGAAATTCCAGTGTAAAACGCTTTTCCAGTATACCATATTGAAACACTAGTTATAGCCAAAATACCTAAATTGAAAAATAGCCTTAACCATTAAAGAAACCTTTTAGCCTTAACCATTAAAGAAACCTTTAAGCATAAGGACAATAGGCTGGAAGATATCCGAAGAGAAGGAAAAGAGATGTACAAGGTATTGGACTTAATCAACTGAATGGAATCACACAAAGTCTACCAATTAGCATCGAGGTCAATATCTAATAGAATGAAACCATCTTAAGCAATCTTATTAACACAGGTTTGTTGGACGTTATATTGCGAACTATACCATATGACTAAATGCAATTTACGAAAGATTTATTTTTTTATCGATATCTTATCACTAGTTTTAGGAATGTATCAGTTGAAAACCTTCTTAAATGATTAGAAATATGGGGGGATCCTTTCTTTGTTTGTAGTGTGTTTATGGTTACAAATGGGCAATATTTAATATTATCAGTTTTCAATATTGTCATGCGAGTGATTTCACAACATCAAGTCATCATCCATGCTCCATGGTTTTGAATGAGACAAGTATGTTTGATTCTTTGATGTAAAACTGCCTGGCATTGAAGTCGGATGTCGCTCCTCTGCAATCTTCAAAAAAGAGGTATCAGCCTAGGGATTGGTAATGGTTTCTTTTTTCCTGGGACTATTTCAATAGTTAGGGAGTGCCTTTAATTTTGCTATGACATATTCCAGAGGTGCAACAAGCGTAAGTGTACATGGTAATATTTTCGTCGTTCATTTTCTGTTCTGGTTTAATCGATTTTGAGTTATGGTTTTGTTGATACTTTTGCATTCTCTTGTATCTCTTGTATATCTTTTATATACTTGGTCAGTTAGAGTATTGTTGTAACCCACGTACTTGACGATCAGAAGAGGTACAGACGAATTAAGGGTTTACCTCTATGTCCTCTAATTTACACCCCTCCAGGTCGGGGTTCGAGAAAAGAAGACACTTACCCACTGTATGTATCGTAGGGAGGCGACTAATGAGGGACACACTGCAGAATTGGGGATTTATTCTTGTGCCCTATATTAGGGGACACAAAAGCGACCAAAATAAATCAGCTGCACCCATTGCAATATTTGGGAATTTTCTTTTTCTTTCAATATCTAACTAATCTTTTATGTCCTAGCGCCTTGCTTTGCAACACCTCACTTTTGGCTTTAGTGTTGAGCGTTCGCCTTGGTGAAGAAGGCAATGGGTTCTGTCCCCAGGCCGGGTCATACCAAAGTCATTAAACATGGTAGTTGTTATTCCCTGCTTAGCGTTCAACATTGAGGGGAATGGCAACAACTGCTTTACCCGTTGTCAGTATAATGTGACTGAATGCTTTTTTGTGTGCCTTCGGCATGGCATTTCAGTGAAATAGCACTTTAAAGTCGGCATCAGATAGTGCTATCACAAGGAGGCAATTACACCAACATACCCTGTCTCCTGCACACACACACACGTACGCAAGCAAGCACACACAACACACATGGCGCACGTCCTTAAATGACCTAAGCTGTTAATAAGACGTTAAACTAAATAAAACCAAATCTCTATTTTAACACACGGAGGGGATATTATGTGATGTGCTCTCAATTGCAGCACAGCATACATCTGTCTTTTCTTGCATCATGTATCTCTCCCATCAATGCATTGGCCTTTGGTATTTTATGATGGAAGAAAAAACCTAAAATAGAATAATTTATATACGACCTCGACAGCCTCAATCATGAGTGTGACCATTGGCATTGAGCATTAATCATCTGGAGTAGTATGAAACTATTCAATATTCCTTAATGAAAATTCAAACGAGTATGCTTGCGAGTTCAATCCTTTCAAGCCAATTCTCTTAAATTTTGTCATAAAGCAGTTTACTTTATTAATTTTATATCGATACTCATTTAAACAAGCATGCTTATAGACCACTAGTGTGCCTTATCTTGGTGAGTCTCTTAGGCATAAACAATTTTCGGGTCGGGATTTATTTTCATTATATTTTATTCATTGTGTTTTTTGGGGAGCAAGTTAATTTAAGAAATCACAAAAATATCCAAATGCATTTTTAGTTATTTTAGATAATAATGTGGAATTCGAATTTGGTTTTGATGCTTGCATATAAAGAAGAGAGGGTATGTGTTGAATGGAGTTGGTTCGAGTGAAGTAAAAATGTTAAGGTCCGAGATAAAAACAAGCGTAGGTCGGGATACCTAAAACATGATTTTGTTCCCTTAATCGGATTTGACCTTACTTGTTTACCGTGAAATTTAAGAAAGTGTTGGCTGCATAATTTAAATGATCAAACTTTGTAAAATACATTACTTTAAGGGTATCTATGGATGCTCCTATTCTTCAATGTCTACTCTCAGACATTATTTAAATCCTAAATATTCTATTAGGTACCAGTCTGTTCATTGTACATTTCTTTGATATTCATGGCTGAGACGCAAAGACAAACCAGACCTAGTCTTAAACGAAAACAAGTAAAAATAAGTGAAAAGTAAAAACAAAAGTTGATGGAGTCGGTTTACATTCTGGGGTGCAGGTTTTTGCATTGAACTTATCATTTGAGTCACAGTTTAACGCGAATACAAATAGTTAAATGCAGGTATGAGTTTCACATATAGATTACAATTTATACTATAGGGTAACAAACACAGAGGGAAACAAATGCAATTGGTTAATAAAGGATTTATGAATGTCGGTAAGACTGCTAACTGGGTCAATGTGCTCTGTATCCTTTAACAAATGTCAGTCAACAGTGACGTAGACCGACGAGATAGGAGCAATCAAAAGGACAATAACGAGAGTACAGTTACACCTTATCTTGTAGCTTTGCGCTACTATGAACCATTTCTTAAATGCTTAGTTTGTTTTGAACACAAACAGTAAATAAAATCTTGTTTTGCAAGATTTCGAAAATATCCTTTGTAAAGCTACTGGCCAGCTAAAAACAACTCAATAAACAACAACGAGTCAGTAAAGTCAGCTGTCAGAACTATTAACCGCAGTTGAAGGCCAGCCGACCTACCACGATCATTGCAACGAAGCGTGACGTCGTGACATAGAAACCGCTTATCATGCTACAGGTGCTTTCCAGCGACGGAAAGTAGATACCTAAACAAAACAGAGAGACAAAATCAGAAACTAAGTTGATGTAAAAAAAGAACGACAAAAACATAAACTCATGTGATTCAATTTAAAGAAAGACAAAACTGGAACTGAGAATTTTTCAAATCGAAAGAAATTAGAGAGAGAGAGAAACTAAACGAAGACAAATCTTAAGTGTAAGTATATTTCCTGCACCTCAATGACATCCACCCTGCAACAGTTATATGGAAAGGTAAATAATACGCTGTATAAGTGGTGACTGCCGAGGTTTATAGTTCCTAGTTCTATTTTCATTTTAGTTTACTGGAAACAAAGGCATGTGTGAGTTATTGATGTCCGTATTCGTTCATCGTGCGAGGTATGTCGTACGTCGTCTGTTGTATGCGAACTTTTCCTTAACGAAACTGATAAACTTACAATGATCGCCACCTTCAAATGTTTTTTTTAACTGTTCAGTGTTCAGACACTTAATCATATTTTGTTGAATTTCTTTTATTATCAAAGCTCGTTTCTTTCAATTTCTCCTTTCAGTACTTTGATTGTAAAGCTGCTTATCATTATGTCATGCTTATTGTAATATATTCCCTGGGCACAGTATGTTTCTATTTATATCTTGTATATATGTGTTTACTGTAATACATTTATAGAACACAAAATCCTCTCATAAAAGTTTGGTAAACGTTTGCATATTTTACATGTTAAATCTTAAACCTGTACCTAACACTGAAACAACATTGTCACTTACACAGATAACAGTAAACTTTTATTATAAGTTATGAGGAATAAGTCGGTTTTTATCAGACATGAAATAGCAAATCATTTATATCAACTGAAGAAATATGCTTATGCCTTTTTTATCTTGAAATATTTTATAACAACTTATGTCAAAAGGGTGAACAATACGTAGGTTAAGTTGTAAGTAACTGACCGAATAAGCATACCACGGCCGGTTTGTAGCTTAAGATTTGAAATTGCAGAATCAATGTTTGGATGGAATTAAAAAATAAACATTGATACTGTATTAAATCTTTCGAGGGTGCACTCTGCGATAAGTGGGAAAATGTCGGCAGCGATGTCTGAAGAGGTGACATTCTTGAGAACTGTCATCTGTAACGTTGTTTTATTTTATTGACTTAAAATTTCGAACTTTTCGTTGTCTGAGTAAACAAAGGCGTCGAATGATTCCAAACAAACATATAATTATAGTATGATGCGGTTTCAGAGCCGACCTAAGCACTAACAACTCACGTTGGCAGGACTTTGATTACCGAAATTGCTATCAGCTCTCTAATGTTTGGTAACACTTTCAACTAACAGCGGGGATGATTACAGTTGTGTTATACGTTTAAGTAGACATATTATATATTGTCTGAGGTTATAATGTTAATACTGAGCAAAGACAGAGTTGGCCATGGTTTCTGATTTTGGGGTACTTATATTCTTTCATGCCGAGTGGAATGAGTTTAAAATTTTATCTGGTAACAATGAGTTACAGACATTGTTAGTAACAGCATGTTTGTACCTTTTTACAATCTGTACAAATGGTCAGTTCTAACAGTGTTTTTGCACCTAAAACTACACATCAATTAAGTAGAACTGGCCGTTACTAAATCACCGTTTTGACAGGTAGATTTATGGTCAAGGGGCAATTCTAGCGTGAATCAAATAAAATCGCAAACTAGGGCATGATCCCTATCATTAAGTAATCGATAGGGGTTGAGATGAAGGTCATTTGGCCCAAACCTGGTGTTTGTAAACAACAGAAAAAGGACGAGTTATCAGTATTGATGTTGAAGTAAACTTGTTTGTCTAAAATGTGTAAAGGCTGAAAACAGTATGTCTATAGCCATTGTAAGTAAGTATGATCTAGGGTCTATCGACTTCAGGTTTTTATATTTGTATAGAGATATGTGATCTAGGGTCTATCGACTTCGGGTTTTTATATTTGTATAGAGATATGTGATCCCTAAGGGAACACTCGGATGGGTATAAATAGAGGACGGAAAGAAGGTTGTCATGTCTAAGGTTAAATAAATCATACGTGATGCCTCTATCTAACTGATATGAATGTGTTTGTATAGGGTCGGGGAAGGGGTAATTGTTTACCCACCGACTCCTTGATTTTTCGTTTACGCTTATTTATTTAAATTGTTGTAGCAACGCCATCGAACGGTATAGTTTTCAGCTATAAATCTTCATAAACCTGAAATAGCTTACATTAAAACTTAGATACACGTTTCATGGTTTCTGTTGAATACTCCAAATATTTTACTTGTATGGTTAAATACACTGATACTTTCATTAGTGCTTCGTTATCGATATTCTGTTATACTCGTGAAAGATACGTGGTATTCAACGGTTTGGTTTGGTTCAGTATTGTTTAATGTCCTATTAACAGCTATGGTCAGTTAAAGATGGGCTACCCTGTGTACAAGATGTATGCGTGTAGTGTATGCATGTGTGTTTTAGGAGGCGGCAATGTGTCGTGTTTGTCTCCTTCTGATAGCGCGGAACTGATGCCGACTTAGTTTAGTGCTACCTAACTGAAACATACTGCCAACGACACCCTGCAGTACACCCCACCCGGTCACATTATACTGACAACGGGCGAACCAGTCGTCCCACTCCTAAATTGCTGAGCATTAAGCAGGAGTGGAAACTACCATTTTTACAGACTCTAGTATGTCTCGGCCAGGGGACAGAACCCAAAGCCTTCCTCACAGGGGCGAACGCTGAACTAAAGGCCAAATGGGAGGCATTATCAAGGGAGACATTAGAAAGAAGAAGTTGTTTAGAAAGAAGAGAAAAGATAAGATCCAATATTTAGTCGCCTCTTACGATCATACAACCGCAGCAGGTACAATTCTTGCGCCCTATCAACGGAAAATCATTCACATTTCTATTTAGTCCATGAATTAGTAACGTCATATTTGACACCAAGTTCTAATGACGTCAGGCTTGCCAACAGCGCAGAGTGCGTCTTTGAATGGATTACCCAACGCAAAACTGCCGTTTGCTGCTATTATCTGATGAGATACCCAAATAAAGATGATATAAATTGTTAAGTTATGTAATTAGCACAATGTATGTCTCAAAGGGTAATCAAAACAACCACATATTCTGTCGTCTCTTGATCTGAACTTGAAACTGAAAATCTACGAAGTGAATAAAAAGTACCATTTTTATTTCACAATACTAAGGATGATATATTCACATATGAAGATACACATTTTTTATATCTCTTTTCTGCAATGATAGTGGTGCATATTTTATAAGTCTATGGTTAGGCGCTGTAGAGTGGAGTTATTGATGTATAATGTTATGTAGAATTATAGTTGACAATATTTAATATTTAAAAAATCTGAATATGTTTTAATAAACAAACATACTATAAATATACTCAGTCATTAATGTGCCAATCTTACAATCAATGTACCAATAGCTTTCGGGCGTAGTGGCTGATTCATATTTCCTAAACAGTGTAAGACTTGAGTGTGAAATTCTACAATTCATTCGCACAGACAATGTTAGTCTGATGAATTGAGTGAACTAATAAAACTAACAACATTTGATATGTCACCGAGTCTAACTAGAGATAATTTATAATCTGATGTAGTAGAATAGTCTATATAAATCATGATATCTGTCCGTATAAGCGATTCTCCTACGTATATATATTCCTCATGTAGCATGACATGACCACACAGAGTGACCTCTGGTTCGGAAGTGTCACAGTTTATATCTATTGACCACTCACAGTACAATATACTACACCAGAACAGCGCGATACATTAAAGGCAAATACATGGGCAAAGTGGCCAGACAGAAAACATTGTGAGAGGAGACTACCAGGTCAGGGCCAGTTCGTTCGTGTCAGTGACATTTACCGTACAATTAAGGTGTTCATATTACAATAACTCAAGTATTCTAGAGTGTATGTGCACAAGAATAACAACAGGAACGTTAATTATATTGGCATAAACACGAAAAGCAGCATATTTAATCTGGTCTGAGAAAGGCCTGTTTACAATTCAGTTTGTAGTGTATTTTTTCTTCACAATTTCTTCATAATTCTCTCTCAGTATATCGCAAACCTCTGTATAACGACAATTTCGCTGAGCAAATAAGCGAAGTTTACCGACGATTTACTGTACATAAATGTTTTATGAAAAAACTCTTACCACATTTTGATGATATAAGAAAAAAAGAACTATGTATAACATTTTTATCACATACCTGTTGGGTAGCTGGTTGGATGGTTAGTTGTTGGTTGGTTGGAGGTTGATTGGTGGTTGGTTGGTTAGTTGGTTGTTAATTGGGTGGTTGGGTGGTGCTTGGTTGGTTGGTTGGTTGGTTGATATGGGGTTTTATGTCCTTGGTTTTACATCTTCGCAACAGCTAAGAAGGACATGCGAAGACGGGAATTGGTCAATGATATTAACAGATGTAACAGCTATGACGTGATATATGTATCTGTACGTGATATATGTACCTGTACATGATATATGTACCTGTACGTGATATATGTACCTGTACGTGATATATGTACCTGTACTTGATATATGTACCTGTACGTGATATATGTACCTGTGATGGGCTAATGATCCCGGATTACGACAGATTGCTCTAAACAATGACATAACAATAGAAACAATTCACACAGCAGTATCTAACTCTAAGTTGCTTCACGTTTGACACCAATTACAAACAAACAATGAACGGAATGATAGCTTCAAAGTATGATTAGATTTAAGAATGATTGAAACTATGATTTAGTCAACAAAACGTGATTAACGGCGGTTGCAAACTGTCAATTTAGAAACAATGTAGTTGACTAGACTTATCAATTTGCTTCCATTTCACGAGTGGGATGAGGGGGATCCAATATATATAAGAAATGTCATTCCATCAATATCAAAAATATACCTAATTATATAAGTACCCTTCATTTATCAAATATTATTATTTAATAAACAGAAATGTATTGATTTATATTTTAGATACATTTTATCGCACGTCACCTCATCATAAAAAGCCGCCAAAGAAAGGTTATATATTACCAACTTATTTGGTTTTGGAAGCAAAACAGAGTTGTCATAATAACCCTGATTGATGTTGGATCATGCATACAAAATGTTTTATAACCTGACATAGTTCTTTAAAGTCGATTTATAACGTGTTTCAGTTTCATTAGCCTTTTTATTGATTCCAATCAGGACTGTTTTTGTTTGTTTAAAGTTTAACGTCCTCCTAAAAGCTATGGACGGATGCCGGGGGGATACCTCCGAAAATAATGGAATGGAAGTGAAACAATAAAGATTATAGACCCAAAGTGTAACAATGATGACAGCAACTCAATTAAAGTCTCCTCAATGTCCTATAAGCAGAAGTCACAGAACATGAACAAATGATGAAGAATCAAGATTTTTGATATGATGTCGACATAACATGTATTGTTTTTGATATTCAGAAAAAAAAAGAATAACAATATTCTATAAAAGAGTTAAACTACATCAGTCAGAATAATGCATTTATAAAAGACACATATAGGCAGTGTCCAGATGTTTTTCTATTCATTAATCAAGGAAAATTGATTTTATTTCATCTGCCACCACAATCACAAAGAAGTATTTTGATGTCACCTTTTGTCGTTCTTAATAACATCTCTATGGGTAAGGAAACCCCCTTATAACGTGAAACTTTGGTTGCACAAATAGTGGCATTATAAAGCGGGTTTATCTTTATAATGTGTTAATCTTTCAGATGTTAGGACGATGATACCCAAAATGTTAAGAAATCACCATAAAATTTCAAATTAACTTTAAGAATTGAAATCAACCACTAATACTCTAAATCCGAAGCATTATACATCTTGGAAATGTTGTATCATAATGCCTGTGTATCGCCGTAGATTCAAAAACAATAATCAGAAAGATGTTACGTCATAGTAACAGTAGAACTTTTAAATGTTATAAATATTTATATATATGCATCATTTCTGAAAGGTGGCCTTGGCACAACAAGGCTGTGATAGGGAGGTGAGTGTTTTGTAGTGTATTGTATTCTCATTTAGTATTCGAAACACGCAGGAGATTTCGTAATAACACTTGTTGTTGTTGTTGCATTATTTGTATTTTGATTTTATCACTTGATTTATTAGCGTCGATATGCGCCGTGCTGCAGATATTTTTATTCTTTTGATTTATTCATATTATGAAAATTCTAATTTATTTATTTAGAGCCCCCAACCCCAACATTTTAACACACTGCCTAATGCAGGTACTGGATCCATTACTGACCATAGAGAAAAAGCATGCCCTATGCAATTTGATTAACATACTACATATATGTTATGCTATCTTAACAAACAAACAAAAATCAATATGCAAAAACAAACACAAAAACCCACACGCACACAATCAGTATTCCAGCAATACTTTCCACTAAGTTTATTCAAGGTCAACATGCTACACAATCTGAACAGTGTTTGATGATAACTTCGACTCCTCAGCATTTTTTGTTTTTCTGTCTCTAATGATTTTAGGAAAATACACAGAAGATTTAAAAACTCCTCCCGATGTGTTTGACAACCTCGTGTTGTTCTTATGTATATCAATGTTTTCCTCTATTCTCTTTTTATTTTCTTTATCGGTCACCATGAACATTTCGCGCCTAACCATTTATGACGCCAGAATTCGAAAATGGGGCTTGTATAACGAGGTTTTGTTATACTAAAAGGCGTAAATTAAACTACCGTAAATTGTTTATATTTATTTATATTAATTAAATATATATATAAGCAAAATATTTTGCAGACGTTCCCAAATCGTATATATTGATAACAGCTGCACCAACCAAGACAAAACTTAGATGCAGAAAGATGTGTATGTTATGACCTGACACAGTTTTCAACCGTCTATGACGCTATGATTAGTTGAGTAAGTTAGGTATCCTCAAGGTAGTTCTAGAAGGCTACATTTCACAAAACTACTGCATATTTGGAGCTATTATTGCGGTCGTAAATTGTCAAAGGTCGGTGGTGAAAAAGGGTGGATGTGGCCTTCATATGATCACGTGGGATATTTTGTTTTGTCATCTTGTTGTTTACAGCTTCTCGTAATGTAACCCGGCGGATCGTCACCCTATTTGAGGCAATATCAGGGTGTGGACAGTCTGTTATCACGGGCAAACCGCATGCCAATACACAAATGTATACCAAGTTCAAATTTAAATTTTAATATATGACGCATCTAACTTAACATGATACTTGCATGATATATAGATCACGCCAGCAGTACAAACATGGAGATTTCTCATCCGCGCTTTGTCAAAACACACACACTATCACATATCACTGCGTATAATACTGGGAAACACATTTACCATGTCACAATAGTATATAACCAAAGATGTAGACGAAGCCAGCAATTACTGACTCAATGGAAGTCCATTTTGTCAAGGTAGCATGTAAATGAACGTGTAGATTTACAATTTTAATAATTTTATCAAAAATACAATTCGATGCAGAAAACTAAACAGAGTAAGTTTTATAACAGCACCATGTTCGTCCATTAAGGATTTATCAGTGGTGCTGAGAGTCAAAAGACTGAAATATATCATTAATGTATGCCCAAATCATATGTAGAAAATATAATAAAGAGAAGGTGTCTTGCGTAGTCTTTAGGAGGAATGATAGTCTAGGGATCGTGACCGAAGGGTTGCGGGTTCGAGTCACGGCACGGCACTTTGTTGTATCTTTGAGCAAGATAGTTAACTCCGCTTGTTCCAGTCTACTCAGCTGTACATGAGTACGTTGTTGGGCAGTGCTAGAATTGTTGAATGCTAGCTGTCAGCGCCGAAATGGCAGGGTCTGCTGTTTGCTCCCAAGGAGTTTGGAAAGATATTGGCTGGTTGCAAAGGCACTATAACCACGGATGATAATTTTTTAATGGCTTTGAGATGACCTACGAACTAGGTTGTGATAAAGTGGTATACAAGAACTTCGAATTATTGTCATTATTATTTATCATTATAGCGTTACAATTGTAAAACTGTTGACTGTTTCTTAACTAGTATTTCATGGAAACCGTGCGAGATTATAGTCTAGTTACAATGTAAGGTAACCATGGTAGACCAACTCAGTACTAATTCTTATAAACTGAAATAACAGTATTGAAACAAACAAATAACATTGATATTTAAACAATTTGCAAATAAAATGAAAATTTTATTTTGTATTGTTTATATTTCAACTTGAACATCTATTGATACTTAATGATGATATATCTTAATGCACGAATGGTATTACTACTTAAATATGTCACTTCGTGATTACAGATAATCAATCCTGTATATACAAATCGTGTTGGCCTTTTTTGTTAACTGACTCTGTATATAATGGGTAGTGATATAAAGTGTTGATTTCTAACTTAACTGCTTGTTTCCGCTGACATCTGTATCAGTCATCAGTCAAACTAGTTCCCCTTGAAGTGTTGACACACCAGACGGTCTGTTTCTATCGGTCTGCGGTTTCGGAAACAAAACCTCTTTGGTGGGTCCCCACGCCTCGGAGAAAAATAGTTATGGCTGTTGCCCGATAAAGATAGCAAACATGGTATAATATCAGTAAGCATTCACAATTCTCACCACCCATTTTATACATGTAATGATTACTACCTATTGAGTCACGGGTTTGCAATCACTTCAAAAACGCTTCATAGCTAATATCTTCTAATATTTTCTATCATTTTGGCCTGGCAATTGCGGCAACAGATGATCAGGTTTGACCGATTTAAGGAAATAACGAGCCCACGGATATATCATTTTCCTTGAATTTTGTTTTAATTTCTCCTCTTTAAATTAAAAAATGTCCGAATTGTAGAATGTATAGATTTTGACTTTTCACAGGAGCATATCCTTAAATATATGTTCCCTCCATATATGTGTGGTACATAGGTAAACCTACCGTTCCCTTTGTCTATTTTAGTTTTTATCGTTTTCTGTCTGGTCTGCATAAAGGTAAATGTCACCTGTTTCTGAAATGTCGTTCTGGCTGCTGAAATATAGTATGTTTTTAAGGTAAGCGGATTCCCGGTGTGACAATGACTATGGTAATTTTGACTCCCTCCTGTGGCCTTAGCCCGTGTGCGTGCTTATTTGTCCTGGAAACCAGGGCATACTGTGTGGAATACATTGACTTTATTGTTCATCTTTTATCTGTATAACCTTGTATCTTTCTACAGAAAAATCTTATCTTCAAATTAAATGTAAATATATAACCATATTTTTAAAAAGATAACTTGAACATTTATCATCCATAACTATTTTGGAGGATATGTTTTATAGATATAACATACATCTTAGGATGATTTTGTATTTAATTTTCAATTAATAAACACATTATTTTGCACTTTAATATGAACATTATCACCTCAAACGTTTTTAAAACAATGTTATCATTCATGTGACCATTTCATAATTTGTATATTAGAAAAGAGGCCTTCACCTTTAGTGTGACATACATAATATTCCCTCATTGTGGAAACCTTATTTATACCACGTTGAGATATAATTTTAACATTAATTTCGTTTTTGTTGTTCCCTTTGTGTTCAAGCTATCCTTTTTTTTTTTTTTGGTATTCATGCTCTCTTTTTGTTCGTTGTATTTTTGTATTTCTGTTTTAGCGACATATTTTGATTCTTGTACTATTAAGAAAAAATGGACATACTTCAGTTTCTGAATACAGCACACTTTGTTATAATTTGATGATTTTTATTCTACATATTACGCTGGATTAACTGCCGTTGTGTTATTTTCCTCCGCCTTTTGTCGCTCGATGATACAAAGACAAATCAGGCCGCCATTTTGGTTGGGATCTTGACCAGGCGAGCGCTGACAAGTGAACTCAATCAACGAATGATTGGTTTCATTGGAGCTTCTGAATTCACTGTTGTTTGTAGTTGAAACGTATGAAGTAAAGAGTCGGTGAGGTTCTCTATTCAAACTGTCAATATGCTACCAATATGACGTCAGAATCTTTTCCAATGATCTCAGAAAGAAACAGTGTAAAGTGAATAATGTAATTCAAAGTGACTAGGACAGAAGCGATGGTCAGATGTATACATTTTTGACACATGTGTTAGGTAACGCAGGTGTCTAGGGGATCGCTCATACTACGAAAAGTGCTTAACGTGGAACTGCACAGTAGACACTTACGTCACCTATGACTATGCATAGTCTTTCGGTCCTTATATGGTAGCTGATATCTCCTTATATGGATGGCATTCATTCACATTGCATTCATATGCAATGATTTTGGCAGCGACCCCAAGCATTTTCATTCATACCGCAGTGACGCCATTTTGTGGTTCGCCAACTAATAGGCAGAGATAGTATTCACTTCGATAATTTCTTAACTAGCCATATGTATGTGAAAAATACAACAATGCATGTATTTTGTGAGTATACTTTTAATAAAAAATATTCTGATTAATTTTCTGACGATTCTGTGCTTGCTGAAATTGTGCTTCCCGCACTCATCCTCGAAGCGGATGTTTTTCTCTGACCTACTTAATGTAGCGTTCCAACCAAACTACAGTACACAGTTCCCGTCACACTGTTTGAGTCACTAATGTTTTGCTTTTTATTAGTAATTCCACTGCAAATAAGCCTGAAATTATACCACTGACCACTTGAATATGACTATTCTTTCCAGCAGAATTAAGAAACTCTCTCCGACATATTCTGTCCATTTCAGTATAGTCACAGAATAGATCGACAGGACCAATACATTAACACAAGAAAAGAACTGTTAAGCTAACCACGGTTTGATAGCTTTAGCTACTCGTCAAACAGCAGGCAGCCTCGCTGGTTGGATTTGGCCGAAGGTCACCGCCGCGTTTATCTGTATTTCTGCAAAACCTTATCTCCCTTAGTAGAACATTGGACTAACCTGATCAGCCGGATTTGAATGAAATCGGTCTATTTGTAGGGTCGAACCATACTTGTGAGTTAGCAAAAAGCTTTATCTCCCTCAGATGTATTATAAGACTAACCCAATCAGTCAGATTTTAGATGATTTTGTGCCGCTTTTATAACACAAGTCAAAATTAAAAGAAGTTCTAGCTGAGACATATATATTGTAATATATATGTCTTTCAAAATACACATAATATTGGATAATATCCATGAATTGTTTACAGATAATGAATGGCAAAAGATGGAGTGCGATATTTTCTCTATCAAACATGTACATCAAAAGATATTTTAACAGTTATAATGAAACATGATGTGGTGTGTTCAAGACAGGGATTGAAAGACATGTTTGTTACAAACTTGTTACACATTTATTCATTTTAAAAACGCAGTTATTCTGTTTACTGTTTTATGTTGTGAAAGTATATCTTTGCTATATAAGAGGAGTTTTTTTTGTACTAGAGTGGAACCTACTTATTATGATGTCACTTATTATAATTCTTTTCCCATGTACCGATTTTATCCTTTATCTAAGCAAAACAAATCGTTTATTATGATATGGTCAAAGGTTGGACCCCGCTTATTATAATATTTGTTCTGCCGTGAATGGATTGTATAAGGTAAAAACTCAGGTAAGTTGGCCGTGTTTGACACCAGGACAATTGAACCATAGGTCGGGCTAACTGTACATCGTCCGAGGTGATCAACTATCCACTCCAGGTAAAAATTTCACACCTCGCTTCACCCCCGTCAGTGGAAAACAATAAATCGACCATCGCTTTCTAGTCATAACAAAACATGTGCGGTAGTCAATTGCTATCTAAAATACACTGTAGGACTGTATGAAATGGAAATGATTAGGCCAATCTGATTAAAATCATCTCTGGCATGGCTTCGTTAACCTACCAACATTTTCTGACACAAATTCTGATAAGAAAACGAGCATACCTTCCATTATATTTGCCATTAAATATAAACGGTTGCCTTGACACGTCATGTGAGAAAATCATGCCGATTCAATGAAAATATTACCGAATGATTTTGTAAAGATTGAGTGAATAACATGTTAATTTGTTCCGAAATAGACAGTGTGCAATATAAATGAAACTCCAGAATGATATTATCTATCACCCCAAGCTTGTATAAAGCAAATATATAGGCCACGTCTCTGACGCACTGTCACCTTGATGTTGAAGTCAATATATTATGTTTTGGGTTCATTGCGAGCGTAGCAAGCTTATCTGATTTTAATATTTTCATTTCTTGAGTAATGATTCTGTAACTGTTTATAACACTGCCCGCGCAATATCTGTTCCCGCCCCTCTTACATTTTTATAAACTCGGTGTTGAGCTGTTGACACTTCCCCAGCATCAATTAAATTGGTCAGCGAACCATGATAGAGACGTTTGTACCTGTAAGGTCAGTGGTCCGTAGTAGTAACAGGGTTAAATTTAAAGTTTTGAATCCGAGAATCTTTTTCTTGCATGATGGATGAACAGGTTGTTTTTTTCTGGTGAAAATTGAAATACATGTAAATATTCATGATTTATTCTACTCTGGCATTTTACTTTAAAAAAATGCAAGTTGGGAAAGTACAAGGTGGCTAGACAAGACAGGTATCTAACTTAATTTTGTGCAACACTATATGGTTCAGATTACATGCGTAGCAAAATTAACTGGAATGGTAACACCTGTCTGAAAAGAATCTTGGTCCGCCCCTGGTGAATTCTAAAGATAATATAATAAAAACTGTTGAACATGGAAAAAACATGACTTATAAAAATGACTGTTAAATATTATATAAAATAATAAACTTTGCAACAATGAAAACAACCAAAACATTAAATGATGTATTCTTTCTTGTATTTCAGGCAGCACATGAAGCTTTTGAAGATGTGAATAAATCCAAAGAGGCTGCAATTATCAAAAACAACTGGATTGAAACTGAAGATATTAATATCTGTAATAAAGATTTAACACGTGATCATTAAATGGACTGCATGATTGCTAGACATCGTATAGGGACCGCAGAACCAAATGATTTTCGATAGACGATAGTGTTAACGTTTACCACTGTCCTGGTTAAATGGGGTTATCCACACAGGTTTACCTCACACAACTGTAAATAAAATATTTAAAAATTCTTCCTATTTGAACACTTTTTATATGGGGGCCGCCATCTTGAATTGAATTCGGCACCAAAAATCGACCAAAATTTACAACAAATTACACACTTAATAAACTCATCCAGACAAAAGCAGACCTGATTTTTTTTATGCATATTACATCTATATATATTGCCTAACTATAAAACACATAAAACATTTGAAACTTCTGCCATCTAAATATCCAACCAGCAAGCACCGAAGCATTCACCTTCCTGTTAAATCTTCTGCCTAAAAGGGAAAAACCCACAATCTATTTTTGATTTGGTTCCGTGGTCCCTAAACATGCTGTGCAGTTGTGGCCCAATATGGATTCAAAAGTGTCCAGCAAAGCTATTTCATCTCATATAATGTTTTTACATACACTGGGAATACATGATCTCTAATCAAAAACTCAAAATTTTCCTTGATGGAGACCTCCCTTCTAGTTGAGGCTATAGCTCCCTCACATATCCTCCCCACCTTGTCACTTTCCTCATTGGTTGGTGCATTTTCAACAGTTCATGGGGCCCCCGTTATGGGTATCGAGCCTCATATTGGTATGTCCTAGACTCAGAACTTTATTTTAGGTTACAACCAATATTAAAATCCAAATATAATAAAGTTGAAAATTGCCACCTATTTGAAGAAATATATCTAAATGCGGAAATTATGAAGGATGGGGGACTTTCCGATAAAAAAAATCTGTGAGACGTATTTGCTGAGGAGAACCCCCAGCCCCACCCTGGTCTTAACCGTCCAAGACCACTGGCATAACTGTTTGTGTATCAAATAATTGTGTAAATACACATACATGCACATACTTCTGTAACTTACAGAGCAGTATTAAACCACAAGAGGCTTGAAAATCTGTATATAATATACTATTAGTAATAACACAGCATGTAACTGTCCATGAAAATTTACCTGGTGAGTCTAGTACATTTCACATGATGCGAAATTAGCAAGCAATGGTTAAGCTTGATTGACCCTAAACTTGGAAAATTTTGTGGACTGTGATTAACTGTTGCCTCAGCACATTTCATGATAACACAATACGCTTGGCTGACTTATTGTAGAATGGATTTCATGATATACCCCTAGTTTACGTACGTAAGAAAATAATATTTTTAATATCAGAAAAATATAAACTCAAGATCACTTTCACAAGCCCACCCTATTTTTTTGCATAAAAATTGATAACTAAAAATTGATGTGATTCATGTATCACAATATTTATTTGAAGTGAGGTTGTTGTTTTATGACACAATGTCAATAAGTCCCCCAGCGGTCCCCAGATGGAGGATAAAGAAATTGATTTAAGTTTCATGCTGTTACTATTAATATAATAATACAAGGAGGTGTATACTGACATGTAACCCATGGTAAAATCCTAGTTGAATTAAAGACATTTGTGACACACGTGCACTGCTGCTGGTCTATAGAAAACATATGTTTCACCCTCTACCATATTGCAACAGTCATATACTTATTCATTCGGAAGTCAACTCTTTATTTATGGCAGAAGCAGAGCCCAAAGCTTTTTGAAGCAGTACTTGTTGTTGGTCATCGGAGGGAAAATACATTTCAGACTATTGCCAACAGAGATATTAGATAAGAATAAATATTCGTTCACATAATGTTCAGCAATGTTTAACCTGCATCTCAACTGACTGTACTGTGTTCGTTTTTCCTAAAATGTTATAATCAAGAAAGCATGTGTCTGGATTCTTTCAGTACTTTGATTGAATTTTACAACAAATATACCGGACGTGAACATGAAAAAAGAATATATAAATGTTAGAAAGTGAAAACGGCAGAGTTGGCTCATTTGAATGGTCTTTGTGTTCGGAGTAAAATCTGGATAAGAGTAGAAAGCTACAACAAACAAGAATGTCTACCTTTTAACCCCCCCCCCCCCCCCCCCCCTAGAAATATTTAAGATAACACAAAATCAGTCGAACATACAAACAACAAATCAGCATGTCGCAGGCTTTTTATAACTTCGTATCATTTACTTGCGTCTGCGTATACGTGCTCATTTTAAAAGCGTTCATTAATCTATGTTTGAATAAAAAAAGGTCGTCTACTATGACCTAGATTCATGAAAATGGTATAAGATGTGCCATGAACTAGTACGCTATTATGGAAAATTTAAGCAGATCTGAAATGAATATTTACCTTTATCCATGACCCGATATATTATTTCTTAAATAACTGACATGATTTGAACGGAGCGAAAAAAATGGACAGGTCTTATTTTTTTGTTCATTAAGCCGTGTATTTTGTCCTTGTGTTTTAACGTTGTGGTAAATATTGACCATGTGTATTGCCCCCTTGTACAGTTGGGGCAAAATTAACTTGGTAAAAGTGAACTCCAGGTCACTAGCTTGTGCACTGGAGTTAACACTGAAGTGAACTGGAGTTCACATCAATGTGTACTGGAGCTAAAATTGAAGTGCACTCCAGTTCACATCGATGTGCACTGGAGTTAACTACAGTTCACAAGATAATTTTCTTTATCATACATATGTCTGGCATTTTAATAAGTTTATACATACTATCATTTCCTCCCCTACCATCTGCTCAATAAATCAATCAATCAATAATATATTAGATGCTACCTATTCATATACTTAAAATAGTATAGCTTATTAATTATTAGCACGTGTATCGACTTTGATCCATGGTTCATGTATATACAAGTGGTTTAAAGTTTATAATACTTTGTGTTAAAGACATAATCACATTTGGAGTTCCTTTATAGTTATAACAGTATTAAGTTACATTAAATATACAAATTTATCATTATATTATTAGCAACAAAGCACCGTATACACACCAGCTGTATAATTTAGGTTTATCTCCCTCTCTGTCGCTCTATTTCTGCAAACAACAGCTAGTATGGTCATACACTTCTACTTCTAGTGGACGCTTTATAATTCTAGGTCATAGTCTATATACTTCTAGTAGGACCCTTATACACCTTTACTTCCGGTAGGACCCTTATACACCTTTACTTCCGGTAGGACCCTTATACACCTTTACTTCCGGTAGGTCCCTTATAGATCATATAGATCATTTTCGGCTGTGGTACAATCCTAGTCTGTGTGTATATAAGTGAATCGTTTAAAGTTAAGGACACATGTTTGCTAGAAAAACGAAGCAAGGTGTAACGTCGGACAAGCGCCGGTTTAAGGAATTTGGATGTAAAGAGCAACACAAAGAAAGATCATGAAAATATATACAATTTATTAAATGCAAATTCACTAGTACTCACTATCACACTCACTCTCAACCCATGCACCCTCTAATCATAATAGTACAGTTCATCAGGACCACAGTCTTCTAAAGTAAAGTGTCCTCAAAAACAATGTTCCATAAATCAACGTCTGGTCGACAGCACACCATCTGTTCTACCCGAACAGATCACCCACAACACTACTGTACCGCAGCACAGATCACCCGGAACAGTTCTGTACCGCAGCACAGTTCAGGTCCCGAGAAGCTACGTCTGCTACGACGTAGGTAAACACACAGTGTTTCCGTAAATTACCCGCAGGTAACTAGACTTTAATAGCGTTGTCCCAGTTGTCAGGGCACCAACATGTGACTTGACTAGTCCGCTAGTCCCCACTCAGAGCTGGTTGCTCCTGTCGGTCGACACACTGATTAACGTTTCTGGCACCCTGACCCTTCCGTACAGTCCACAAAATCCCTCCTGTGGCTAACCTCATATCAAAATTGGTCCTGAAGCCCAAGTCGTCTATGCAGACAGGGTCCTGATAGGTGCAGGAATATCAATCCGTCATGGAAAGCTTTAATATAAATAAAATAGATACAATATATTTTCCCACCTTCTCTTCATACAACGTTCATACAATAACATCCTACTTGAAAATTAGCCCAATGCAATAAATAGTCCTGACACATATTATATATATATATATTCTACACAATATTCATCTATATTAACAGTTCTACAACGTGTCGGTCCATTTATATCATAAAACATGATTAAATATTCAATTCAAATATGGCGACTCAAGGCTGCCGTACTTTTTCACATGGACAATACTGACTGGTCAGAATGACATTTATATGGACAATTAAACTCATCGTACATATTGTATCAGACTATTATAAACAATATGCATTATACATTACATTCTGATATAACTATATCAATATAAACATCGAAATACAAACATATTAGCATGAAGTAAACAATCCATATACACCCATACTACACCTGCCCTATCGCTACGCATGAGTGGACCGCACGTCAAGGTATACACTAGAAATGCATTTACGGGGATCAGAGACACTCCAAGATACAAATTAGTGAAGTAAGAGTAAGAGTAGTATATCAATTACTCACCACAGTCTGTATTCTGTGCCTGAATCCATGGAATGTGTCTGACACAGGTAATGTTTAGCACATCGCCATTACAACATGTACACGTCTCGCGTATGTTACCTGTGTGACGAATCCTCACCCCCGGCACGTGCACTTCCGTTCTCTAGTGAACTTACCTGAGCTTAGCACCCACGTGTTACACATAAAATATTAAACATAACCAATAACACCACAACACATGATATAACATATAATAATTACATGCGATCGTGACACAAGGGAAATATAAAATAGACTTGTGACGGACCAAATAGTTTCTATCTGATACCGAAGCTTATTCCCTTTGAAAAAAGTGTGTGAGAAAAAAATTGAAAGAACAATGAATCAGGCAATATAAAAGCTACCAAAATGCTAGCAATTAAGGAGATGAATTCAGAGAAAAGGAAGAGAAACGTTGAGGAAGCCACGTCTGCATAAACAGGAACAGTAAAGAGATTGACAAAGGAGGACCTTTTTCGTGTTTAATTTTGTTTCTATATATATTCAAATACTGTAATATATTGATAACAAAATGTGTATACGCAATAGTGAAATATTAATAAAATGTACACTAAACAAATTATAAAGTCTTTGTTATATATATATTATAAGAGAAGTAAGACACCTCATACAACATTAGTGAACTCCATTTAGTCATGGATTGATGACATACAAATATGTACTACTCCCATTCTGCTACGGATCACCTATATTTTGAGAAAAAGAAAAAAATGTTGGAAAGGATATTATCTTTTCCTTCCGTACTGTTTTGGGCGAATTGTTAGTCTTTCAAATCGTCATGTGTGGGTGTGTTCAGTCAACCATAAAAGCACGTGCATGCTTTTTCACGTGTACACCCCTTTCAAAACCCAAGCTAGGCTAAGTAAGGCGTTGCTCAAATTGTTAAGGAAGGCAATTTGATCATTATCCATTGAGTGTTTTTGTTTTAATATGGCACAAAGACGAACCAGACAACGGTTAAATGACGGTAAAATGAATAGGGGCATCGGAATGCTGCAAGCTAGCATGTGTTAACGTCAGGTTGCAGCAGACATTGATGTATCTCAGAGTGTGGTGGCAAAAATCAGGAATCGTTTCCAAACTAACGGAAACCCTTCCAGACGTCATGCTGGAGGTCGTACAACGTAGAGTCAAGACCGATTTTTGCTCATACAGGCACGCGTCACAGGTTCGAGACTGACACAGCTTTACGAAATCACCTTCTAAATGCTTCTGGTACCCGGGTAGCTTCTCAGACAGTTAGAAACCGTCTTCATGGTGCTGGTTTAAGGTCACATAGACTAGCAATACGAGTTCCCTTAACTACCCGCCATGTTAGGGACCGATCAGATTGGGTCCAAGCTCACAGCACTTGAAAACTTCAGGAATGGGAGGCCAGATTCAGGTAATGTTGTGGAACATGACCAATATGGCGGAGGTTGTGTGATGGTGTGGGGAGGCATAAGCCTTCGTGGGAAAACTGACCTCCGTGTCCTCCATAATGGTACCGTTACGGCCCTTTACTTACTGAGATGAAATCCTTGATACCGATGTCAGACCCTACGCTGGCGCTATCGGCCCTGACTTCATTCTTATGGACGATATTTCTAGGCCACATACAGCAAGGATGATTGAGCAGTATCAACAGCAAGCGACTATGGATTGGCCCGCCCGCTCGCCGGGTCTAAATCTCATCGAGCATATGTGGGACATGCTGCAGACAGCGCTCTCTGCCAGAAATGTTCAGCCAAGAACGATCCAGGGGCTTTGGTAGCTGAGTGGAACGCTATCCCGTAAAAGCGGATACGCGATCTCATTCGGGGCATGGGCAGACGTTTGTGAAGCTGTAATTGATGCTCATGGGCGTCACACTCGATACTAAAACAGTTTCTGTTTATTTAGGATGAGTTTTGTTCAAATCAGTTTTTTTAGTGAATACCTCGTCGTTACCAATTTTAAGGGTAACCCTTTTCCTGTGGCTCCTTTTCCGACTGTAATTACGATTTTTGGAATTTTTGCATGCTAATTTAATTAAAAGAACAATATTTTTGTCAAAATAATCTCAGTATAAATCAATTTAAATATTTATTTTCACATATGCCCCCAAAAAAAGTGATCCTTAGCAAAATATGAGTAGTATATATAACAGACGATTCCCATCTCAGATAAAAAATATAGATATACATTACCTGTTGTCTTCATGGCATAATCAGACTATGATAAACATACACCGCTTGTCAATGGAATGCAAATTAGTGGCAATCATTTAAATGCGAACCATTAAGCAGACATTCAAGTGGTGTTCCATTTTATTCATGCCAACTTTTCTTCTTTTCATAAAAATAAATCATAATGAAATACAACAGGATCAGCACATAACTCTAACAATTAATAGCTGTTAATGTATCTAGACTATAAAAAGGAAAGAACACATATTTGTATAGCCATCTCAAAACTAGTAAGATATGTAGTTGTACGTGATGGTACAAAATAAATGCATAAATATATATAACTCAATCATGGTGAACTCATGGGAAATATTGTCATAAATTGATGTTTGTTATTATATGTAAACTATTGGGACATTCGCCACTTAATGAGAAAAAAAGAAACCTGAGAATAAGGGACATATTATCTGACAAATGTTAATATCTAAATAGTTTTACATTGAAGGATATACAATATAAATCCCCCAATGTTTTTGAACACATACCGGAGTAATATATCTATATATGACATATGGGTCAAAGAAGTAATATAGACGGTAAAATCCCATGTAACACTGGATCCTAATGGAGGTATGTCCAAAGGATACGAATTACTTAAAATAGTATATGGGGCACAGAAGTAATTCCAACAGTGTAGACAAGTTTAGGTTGTCAAATTTTCAAAGTAGATTTGGCAGATGTTCAGAGTTAAAGTCCCACCTTCTATGAATAGGATACAAATCTACTTTGATAGATCGGGAAATAGACTACGTGAGGGTACTGGGCAGGGCAAGTCTGCTTGTATACAAAGTCAGACCCCAAACACAACGGGTACCTTGTGTAGCCATGTTCCACCCAGGCATGCCGCCACTTCCATCTATCTTGAAAGAGCACTGGCGCATCATCGAATCTTCAGCGAAACTTAGGCAGATCTTTCCAGAGCCTCCTATACTGGCATATCGTAGACCTAAAAACATTAGAGATATTGTGGTAAGCAGCAAGCTACCTACACCTAACCCTGCTGAGGCGAAAGCCTCTTTCAATACCTGTAACAAGAAGGTGTGCAAACTGTGTTCATACACGCGCTCCACAGATACATTTCAATGTACAATCAACGGCAAAATGTATCACATACTACAAACACTGACATGCACATCAGTCAATTTGGTGTATCTTATTACCTGCAAAAAATGGAATTTACAGTATGTGGGCGAGACCTGCAACCAGCTCAATATCAGAATCAACAACCACCGCTGCTCCATCAAGCAGAATAAACCAGACTTCCCTGTGGCAAGGCATTTAAATATGCCTAGCCACAGTTGAAAAGACATGCAGGTGGTTGCAATAGATCATTGCGCTACATGGGATGAAACGAGACGACGTACGAATGAACGGTTTTGGATCACCAATCTACAAACCCGCTACTTACGAGGTATGGACGAACGATAGGCGGTTGCCATCCGCTCGTTTTCCTTCCAGGGTGCATTTGACCTTATGGTGCATTACTGCACAGTTGGTCTGCTATCTCGCCTGCCTGCTGCTGCTTGTCAGTGTGTGTGACCAACAGCCGTTGTCAGATTAATTTTGCAGATTTATACAGCATCTTAGACATTTCCTCTACTTATTCCTCCTGCACTCACTGTGAGACGTCTTAGTGCACTTTCGCTATAGAGCAGAGCCAGCGAGCGTTCTGATATATAGACTATCAGCGTTCCTTTTCCGCGATGCTCTCTGCTTAATTGCTGCATTCGGCTGTCTTTAGCCGAGGGGGACTATTGGTTTTATATCATAGCTATATTTTCAATTATAGTATATCAGTTCTATCTTCTTGTAATATGATGTATATGTACATGTAACTGTTCTGTTTCACTGTGTCTTGATAAAGGAGCGGATCGCTCCGAAAATTTGACAACCTAAACTTGTCCACACTGTTGGAATTACTTCCTTGCCCCATATATATGACATAAATATACACATACTTATAAAAATATGTTAAACTAATAAAAAATACATATTGATTTGAACACATCAGGTGTAATCATATCAAATTATGTAAACTACTTTATAAGCTATCAAAATTAAGTAAAAGCAAGCTAAGTAAGGCAAACAATAATAGTTACAATAAGCGTTAAGTTGGATAAAACTTAAGGATGCTACATTGACAACAGTGTGTATACTGTTTGTCACAAAAAATGCATAAAATGGAACCCAAGGTATAGAAACATATTTAATTAAAACCAACAAAGGAAAAAATAATAACAGCGTCCTAAATGTGACGCTCTTCAAGTGTTTTGATACACTATATTTAAGATTTTGACATTTTATGTACACATATAAATGTACATAGGATTATTTATATAAAGATTTCTATTTGTTTTGGTAAATATGATTACAATACGTAACATGTATTACCGTACTAACCTTAATGACGTACACAATACTCCAGAAAATTGTAAACAGTAATCCGTGGTGATGTGTGTAACTTACGTAGTATGTGTGTAACCTATGTAGTACATGTATGTGTGTAACTTATGTAGTATGCGTGTAACTTATGTAGTATGTGTGTAACTTATGTAGTATGAGTGTAACTTACGTAGTATGTGTGTAACTTATGAAGTATGCGTGTAGCCTATGAAGTATGCGTGTAACTTATGTAGTATGTGTGAAACTTATGTAGTATGTGTGTAACTTACGTAGTATGTGTGTTACTCATGAAGGATGTGTGTAACTTATGATGTATGTGTGTAACTTATGAAGTATGCGTGTAAATTATGTAGTATGTGTGTAACTTATGTAGTATGAGTGTAACTTATGTAGTATGTGTGTACCTTATGAAGTATGCGTGTAACTTATGTAGTATGTGTGAAACTTATGTAGTATGTGTGTAACTTACGTAGTATGTGTGTTACTTATGTAGTATGCGTGTAACTTATGTAGTATGCGTGTAACTTATGTTGTATGCGTGTAACTTATGTAGTATGTGTGTAACTTATCTAGTATGTGTGTAACTTATGTAGTATGTGTGTAACGTAGGTAGGATGGGTGTAACTTATGTAGTATGTGTGTAACTTATGTAGTAACTTATGTAGTATGTGTGTTACTTATGAAGTATGCGTGTAACTTATGTAGTTTGTGTGTAACTTATGTAGTATGTGTGTAACTTACGTAGTATGTGTGTTACTCATGAAGTATGTGTGCAACTTACGTAGTATGTGTGTAACTTATGAAGTATGTGTGTAACTTACGTAGTATGTTTGTAACTTATGTAGTATGTGTGTAACTTATGTAGTAACTTATGTAGTATGTGTGTTACTTATGAAGTATGCGTGTAACTTATGTAGTTTGTGTGTAACTTATGTAGTATGTGTGTAACTTATGTGGTATGTGTGTAACTTATGTAGTATGTGTGTAACTTATGTAGTATGAGTGTAACTTACGTAGTATGTGTGTAACTTATGAAGTATGTGTGTAACTTACGTAGTATGTTTGTAACTTATGTAGTATGTGTGTAACTTATGTAGTAACTTATGTAGTATGTGTGTTACTTATGAAGTATGCGTGTAACTTAGGTAGTATGTGTGTAACTTATGTAGTATGTGTGTTACTTATGAAGTATGCGTGTAACTTATGTAGTATGTGTGAAACTTATGTAGTATGTGTGTAACTTACGTAGTATGTGTGTTACTCATGAAGTATGTGTGCAACTTACGTAGTATGTGTGTAACTTATGAAGTATGTGTGTAACTTACGTAGTATGTTTGTAACTTATGTAGTATGTGTGTAACTTATGTAGTAACTTATGTAGTATGTTTGTTACTTATGAAGTATGCGTGTAACTTATGAAGAATGCGTGTAACTTATGTAGTATGTGTGTAACTTATGTGGTATGTGTGTAACTTATGTAGTATGTGTGTAACGTATGTAGTATGTGTGTAACTTATGTAGTATGTGGTTAACTTATGATGTATGTGTGTAACTTATGTAGTATGTGTGTAACTTATGATATATGTGTGTAACCTATGAGGTATGCGTGTAACTTATGTAGTATGTGTGTAACTTATGTAGTATGTGTTTAACTTATGATGTATGTGTGTAACTTATGTAGTATGTGTGTAACTTATGAAGTATGCGTGTAGCCTATGAAGTATGCGTGTAACTTATGTAGTATGTGTGTAACTTATGTAGTATGTGTGTAACTTATGATGTATGTGTGTAACTTATGTAGTATGCGTGTAACTTATGTAGTATGTGTGTAATTTACGTAGTATGTGTGTAACTTACGTAGCTCACACAAACAATGTAACTTGATACTATCGGATATGAATTGCCTAAATCTATAGATTTGTCCCGTCCTTCCATTATAATGCAATCTCTCTCCCTTCCCTATCGCTAACTCGACAAGCAATAGGTTAAATAGTTACATGGTGTTTGACTCCTTTGATTTACAGAAAAACAAAAAACACATTAAACTTACAAAATAAGTAGCGATTCTTCGTTCCTTCAACATATCAACCTTTAACAATGACTATTTCAAATCGATGAACCGAACCGCCAGTGACCAACATACATTCTTGCAAGCGCGATTTGAAATAAATATGAAGCAGAATTACACATTTTAAGGATATATGTAATGAAATATAGCTTTTTCATCTAAACATTGAATTGTTTTTGTATGGTATTTATGATCTATTTGAATGACACAGCTTTGCAAGCAAACAACATAATGCGCGCTAACGTGAAGAATCCAGCCTTAGATTTTTTGTTGATTGTATGGGAATCTGACTACAGTCGGTAAATTCTATAACACCCTCGTTATTTGACATGTCGTCAGAACCTCACGAAAACGGTGGCTGCGAGACGCGTCAAACTGATATCGTTTGAAGTGAGTGATCTTGCGACGGAGCAGAGGCCGGGGTTCGTTACAAATGTCTGAAATGTTTATGTGTGCTGTGACTCATATCAGTAGGTCTGTAACTTTGTTTCAGTAGGTCTATATATTATGTGTATTTCCCTACATTTGTAACGAACCCCTGTTAATCAGTGCAGTGTAACAGACGATGGTTCTAATAAATTGCATGAGCGTTAAAATTGTTTCCATTGCCGGCATTGGTGATTCCAACCGATGTGCATTTTGTACGATATTGCAGACAGACATTGGTCCTGTTTTTGTTGTAATAAAAGTATTTTTATTTCTTTTTTCTTTTTTGCACATAAATTCACAATGACATTGTCAAGTCTCACAATGCCCAGCGATATTTCAGCAGCCATCATGTTTATTTACATTGGATATTGTAGTTCCGGTCAGTGTTGTAATTAATACGCTAAGGATTGTGTCTCGTGCGGCATGGTAATTAAAGTCCCATCAACGACACAGCTTTCAAAGAGGCTATATAATGACATTGCCATGCAAATGTAAATATATGCATTTGAAGTAGTATATCTTATTTTGTCCTTAATATGATGCGAGTTCTTTCCCATACTATATTGTAATGATCTACCCAGAAGGTTCGTTAATTTGGATGTTCCATCTGACTATTGCTGACAAAAAACTACAATAAAGACGTTGCTGTCTTCGTTAAGTTTTCCATACACAGCAATGTGTTTTACAGGACTAAAACTTTATTTGCTAAAATAGTCAGTGCTTAAACGTAGCACAGTATAGATTGATGTACTACAGGAACAGTGTTTCGTGTTACCCGTTTGAGATTTTGTTCATGGAAAGCAAAGAGTGTCCTCGCATGATTTGATATTATCGTCATTAAATAAAAGATTTTATTAGCTAGCCATGTTTTACATACTAACGAGGATAGATCCCAGTATTTCAAATATAGTTCCAATTACGCAGACTTGTCTGATGGTCAACACCCGGGAACCGACCGAGGTACCAAAAGAGTTGGCTACATTATGTAATTATCAACAAATAATTTGGTTCAGTATCTTAAAAAAAAAATGGTTTGAATTATGAATTGTCGAACCCACGTTTACCGGTACACTTGACTGGACTTTTTCAACGTTTGTCTTCTTTAAATCGGTTTAAGTAAACATACCTAAACTGGCACTTATTTTTATATTTTGTGCATTAATAATAAGAACTGATTTCCCTTATCTTTCTATGCTTCGGTGTCCTTACAAGAATAACTACCTACCTATAATGAGCCTTGTATATCTATATTACCCATTGCAGCATGACATCTATCAGGTTTTGTTGTTATATTGTACATTTATTGACGTAGCGGGCATTGACAAACTCACCCGTACTACTTTATTATTACTAAAATGCACAACTATTGGCAACAACTTTTTTGCATTATCTCAAAACCATTATTCTAAAACAAACAACTCCAACACAGTAATGGGATTGAAGGCCACAGATGTATTCAAAAACCTTCAAAACTAGATGGCTATAACATGTATCAATAAGTATATCTGGAAACTGGCAAAGACTGATATCTCCAGCTGTATGCCCACTAGCATGGTGACCGGACAAAACAGCAACCAGATTGACCGTTCCCCGGGAAACCTTGGGAACACAATCCTTGTGCAAAGCACACCGTGCTCCAAGCAGTTGCCTATTAACCAATATGAGCCCCATGGGAATTCCGTGCAGGCCAACACATAACTTCCTTGGATCTATCCATCTCTTACCAGAGTTATCTCCCCTTTATTACATTACCACTGAAGTATGTCCCTTGGGAAAACCAAGCAGCCCTACCCATGATACATGTACCACTTTATTAAGATAGGGTATTTGCTTATTGAAACATGTTATGTTGCCAACTTACCAGAATTCTGCCATGTTTAAAACAGCAAATCTGTGACAAAGAAAAATATTTGAGGTCATGTACACCGTATACTCAGGAAAGATTCATGTAAATCATTTAGCAATTCAGTATTTCTACCCACTGTCCACAGTCACTCGTCAATATAATGTGAATGAGTTAACCTTGGTTCTAATAATAATATGTCTTTGGTAATAAGACCTTCACCTCTCCACTTGTGATATATGTCCGAAGACTATACTTACAGTCCAATTGAGAAAAGAAACACTGCACATTTCCAGAATGAGTCTGCAGTTAATGCAGGCCACACACACTAAGCAGATTTATAATGTCCCTGCAAGGCATTCCAGAAACCCATGATGTGAAAGAAAAACATAATCTAAAAGCAGTATGTGCGCTCACTTCCCAAGTGCTAAACATCTTGAAATTGCTGAAAAGTTATGTAATGGTAACATAATAAAACATTATATGCATTCATAATCAATTTCACGATTGAAAAGCAATGCTTTAAAGAAAATTACGCAAATGTTTAATAGGGGTCCCGGTCGGGAGGGTGTTTAGTGTTTCCCAGTGGGTCGGGAGGGTGTTTAGTGTTTCCCAGTTGGTCGGGAGGGTGTTTAGTGTTTCCCAGTTGGTCGGAAGGGTGTTTAGTGTTTCCCAGTGGGTCGGGAGGGTGGGAATTCAATTTTTTGCACATGACAAAACATACCATGAAATTCACCCAATAACATGGAATTATGGGAAACTATCTGTAGATTTCTTTACAAAGGAGATAACTCTAACATCCTATTATACTTCAGATTTATCAAGAAAGACAACACTTGTGACCTTATGATATCAAACATCAAACTTCCATAATGGTTGCAGTAATCAGTATTGCATAAATCGCATGACGTCAAATGAAGACGTGACCGAAAATACAGACACACTGGTGAAATGAAAGTTTTTGTTAAAGAAACATCTTATATAGTAGTCAACGGGAGGCCTTTATGTTTTATTGTTTTTGTTTGCTTAAACTGTTCTTACTAAATTACGCTTTTGTTGTAGATATACTTTTGAAGGTGTAAGCCAAGCTTGGATCGTGCTTTGTATGACGTCATATCGCCGTAGGAACTGTTTGATTATAGTATTGGTAAGATGTAAAACTTTTTTTTTTTAATTCAGAACACACAATCAAGGTTTAAAATATTAATGCGACTAAAACTTGAAAGAGGCAATCTAATTCAGATGTTGTATACATGGACATTTTCGCTGCCCCCTCTTATGATATATATATGTAAATAGCATTATAAACATAGTAATTAAGTGTGATGGGGGGACTTATCCTGGACGAAAATTGATTCCATTGTGATTGGCGAAATTGTGACTAGGCGAACATTTCTCGGTACACAGTAAAGGTGTTGGTCTCAAATTCAATTTTGCTGAGAATTAACATTCTCCATTATCCTAAAGGCAGTGATATCGCTCTGACCAGTAATTGATCTTACTGCCTATTTCTGTTTGTGGTGAGATTATCTTATTTTTATTCAATCATTGCAGTACAGATACCTCTATCATATTGCATTTAATACACAATAATACTGATAGTTCCTAAAATGTCATTGAAAATATTTGAGATATCTTCTTTCAAAAATATCTGGATGTGATCAAATTTATTCTCGCGATCTGGTTTGATATTTGAAATCTTAGAGATCAAAATCTTTCTACTTCGCTCAAAATGCATGTTCCTGTGATTTACCAACAAGAGAATTTAATCTGAAGATTCTGAAATGTATGACTGGCGAGGAGATGCATAGAGGACGAGATGTATAGTTTACTGAACGTGCCATGTAAAGTATTAAAGAGGATTCCTGGTACACAATGATGTTGTTTGGGCGAAGTATTAACAACCATCTTGTCAGAGGAAGAGAATGTCCTTCGTCATTGACCGGCTGTCCAGAATGCGTCATAGTGAAGTAAGATACTGACTAATTATCTTGACGATAGAAATCAGCAGATGTGAACATATAAATCACTTTAAGGATAATGTGAAATTTAATTGAATTGTCTGAATGCATCATAACACTGGAAAACATGTTAATATGTAAAGAGAGAACAATTTCCAGTCGACGTTTGCCTTGGAACACATCTTGCCGACTAATATGACGGTGATTCCGATGTTTGAGGCCAACAGGACTGTTCAAGCTGGTCCAAGCTCAAGAGATAATAATGTCAGGGCTAAGGTATATAATAGGCTTACGCACATTACCAGTAATATGACCTAACCAGCAAATGTCGCCTAACTGAGAAATGTCAAGGTCGTTGATACATGCTTCTTCTTTCCTTAAGTATACTGTATGAGTTGTTTACAGAGCGCCAAATCTACGAAGATTGGTGTCTCAAAAGTCACTTTATTGGTCGGACACTAATTCACAATAAGTCGGAAAGTTAAGCATAGATTCTGACATGGTAGTCATAAGTAGTAATGTGATTCTAGACTTCCATTGATTTACATAGTTTATTTAACAGCAACATATTACATGATATTTATGTACATACAATTTACAAAACAGTATAACGTGATGACAATTTCAATCATTCCTGCATTAAATGATAACACACTTATAAATACGGAAATTTAGCAGCTCCCTGATTAAACAAAAATGACATCAAACTTAGGCTCAAATCAAGAATTTCTCAGACCAAATTCACATTTACGCACATTTTTTATTTAAGAATAATTTGATGATCTAAACACTATATTATCAATACTAAGGAAACATGACATCGTGTCACACACACGCACACGAAAATCTACATAGTCAGTAAGACTGACGAATGCCACACACACTCCTCGTAAGAATATCTACATAGGTAGCAGAGAACAGTACCGTACGGTGGCTATGGGTGATTTTTTTATACAAAGAATAAGCCTACAATTGCACACTGTCCAATGATGGGGAAAAAACTCCTCCATACTATCTCATATCAGTTCCTGTAATCCAAGCATAGCCAAGGCGCTGATGCCACCACTGACCGGAAGTGTGACGACCCACGCGATGATAATGTTCCGGAACAATTTCCAGTCGACGTTTACCTTGGAACGAACCCTTCCGACGAATACGACGGAACCAATCTTACAGTGTGTCGTACTGACGGGGATACCTACGTTTGAGGCTATCAGGACTGTCAGAGCAGATCCAAGCTCTATACAGAACCCACTGGAAGGAAATGAAATTCAGTTAATTAAATGTGTAGTGTGTATGTATGTTTTAGTGACAATATGAGTTATCACTACCATTTTATAACTTATCTGAAACTGAATACCAATCTCAATATATCGCAAAAACATATCGTCTAGAGTGTTGTCAACACAGTCATGGACCTAGGTTTTGATTTATCTTTTTGTCCATACCGGGTGCTTTGACGTCCAGGAGTTATTAGAAGTGGACGTGATGATATTTTTCCAATCGAAACACAATTATTGAACAACTTGAGTCTTTTGTAGCACGTGACACCATGGTAATGCTTATTTAAGTATTTTGCACCTGTCGAACAATAGAACATTTACTGCTTATTTTAAGACTTTAAGTAAACAGCCGTTTTTTACTGACCTTGACGGCGTGATCTTGGTGAGGTCGTCCCCAACAGTTTTGATGACCCTTCGTCCCCAGATCCACAATCCAATGACAATGCCCGCCCCTCCATACACCAATGTCCACAAAGGAGTGGAAGACGTCTGCATGGCGGTTCCTTCCTTTGCTATCATCCAAATGGCAACCAAAGGACCAATGGAGTTACTGTTTTAATTAAACAAAAGAAACATCTATATAAATATATAAACTTTTTTTTATTTTACAACAAGTTATGTTAATTTATATTAATCACTCTTGTTGGCCCGGATATTAGCGCGCAAGGGGTCTTTGTGTGGGAGGAAACCGGAGTACCCGGAGAAATCCCACGTGGTCAGGCAGGTGGACCCATACCTTATCACGTCCGACGAAACATCTAGATTAAGTGCACCGGGTAGCGTGTTTTTCATTGATATACATAAAATAAGCAGGATCTCATTATTGATTACTACCATTCTTCAATACATCTCTATCCTTTGACGGTCTTATGGTGCCTCTTAAATCATTGAAGTTACACTGATTAAACACCAAAAATACACAAATATAGCTACTGGAACTGATCAGCGATGTTAAACGCTAAAATATATTTCAATTTTCAATTGTAAGAGGTAAAATTCTTTACGAAATAGGATACACACATATTCCGTTAAGCCAGGTTGTGACGTCATGATAAATACAAAAGTAAATTAATACACAGGAATATTTTAATTGCCGTTCAGTTCGTATTTTTGCATTTCAAACTGACATAGAATCATTGGCGATATTATCTTAATATACGTATTCTCTTATATTTGCGATATTAAAGTGTCTGCATTTGATCTTCATTGAAAAAACCTAATGTCACCTTAATGATTGTTTTTATGATGGTCTCAGTTAATGCGAAGCAAAACGAAAAGCGCAAAAAATAGCTGTGATTCCATTTCATTTAGGCCCTAACAAAATGTATTTCTTCTTGTTATGTTTATATAATGGTTTGCAGTGTAACATAAATATATACAAAAGACTAAGGAAGAATCGATGTGAATCGCTTAAAATGTAGAAATGGAACAAAGAATATCAACTTGAAAAATATGTTTTTAATGGCGAATTCTTTAACTTTTTATTGTAATTTTTGTTTAAAGTGTTTTGTCATAGCAAAAAAAAATGTATACGAGATTTGTATGGTATTTTTGATTAATTCAATCTCGACAGAAATTAAGGATTACATATGAAGGAAGTCTGCCATTTAAACTTATAGAAATGCATGGTTATGATTGGGAGAGGGCCTAGTAATTTGTAAGAATTTGTGCCCAATCCCCTTGATTGTTAAATGCAATAAAATTAATTTGAATGATTAGATAAATTACCTGACGTCATTTCCGCCATGTGCAAATGACCCAAACACAGCAGTGAGGATCTGGAGGAAGGAAAATAACTTGACCACCTCGGGTTTGTCTTTTATGCTTTCACGGATTTTCTTACGTGGTACCTGATGGACATATGTAAATTAATATCAAGACAGTTTCAGAAAACGAACAAGTATAAAGATCCATTAACAAGAAGTATAATTATAATCCTCTCTGTTTTAATTAAAGGGAAAAAATATAAAAACCCGTTAATATAAAACTCACCTAAACAGTTCATCTCATAGAGTTTTAAACATAGCTCAGTATGCTGTTCATTGTATCAAAGCTATGAAATTTAAGTAAACACATTGGCAAATATATTTTGCATATATTTGTCAAACCAGTAAGTAACTTGAATGAGGTATTTAGTTAACGCTGCAGCTTCACAGAAAACTAATGCCCGTATGTATAAAACGTTATACACTAGAATGAAGGATCATCGTAGCTTTGCTGGTTTTTTTCTTCTAAAAACAGATTCCCAACCTATAACAGTGCCTATTATTTATAAATTCAAACACATATGTTAAAACATAGACTTCACTAATGCTGATGTTGTCTCTATCATAACGTTTGTCAGTCAGAAAAACAAACTTACCTTTTTTTCGAACCCAATCTCCGGTAGATCTGAAAAATGTTACTAACAGACGTCAACTGATTGTAGCATGTAATTAAAATTTACCAAATACATGCATATTTAAAGAACAATGTGCATACATGGTGAAATTTAACGTACCAACAAAGAATTACATAGTGACAAGGGGTTAACATGGCGACAAGGAGTTACATAGTAACAAGGGGTTTAAATGGCAACACAAAGTTACGTGGTAACAATGAGTTTACATGGCAACAAAAAAGTTATGTGGTGATAATGGGTTTATATGGCAACAAAGAGTTACGTGGTGATAATGGGTTTACATGGCAACAAAGAGTTACTTGGTGATAATGAGTTTACATGGCAACAAAGAGTTAGGCGGTAACAATGGGTTTACATGGCAACATAGAGTTACGTGGTAACAATGATTTTATTAAGTAGCAAAACGTTACGTGGTAACAATGGGTTTACATGGCAACAAAGATTTATATTGTGATAATGGGTTTAAATGGCAACAAAGTTTTACGTGGTGATAATGGGTTTACATGGCAACAAAGAGTTACGTCGTAACAATGGGTTTGCATGGCAACAAAGAGTTAAGTGGTAACAATGGGTTTGTATGGCAACAAATAGTTACGTGGTGATAATGGGTTTTCATGGCAACAAAGAGTTACTTGGTAACAATAGGTTGACATGGAAGCAAAGAGTTTCATAGTAACAAGGGGTTTATTTGGAAGTAACGTGGTAACAAGGGGTTTACATTATAACAAAAAATGCTATAACTTTATTCGAATATACAGGGAAACATATTTATGTGAAAAATATATGTAATTAGGCATTCGCTTTAGTTACCGTCATATTATACTAAAACTACAAATATGTAGATGCTATTATATCATGCATTCCTATGTATGAGTATATGAAAAAAAACATGCATTCATTATCTATATATTAGACGTAATAAAAAGATCGACTTGTTTGAGTTAAAGCTCAAAAATATATATTATTGGTATCCTAAGTAATAACGAACGTATGGACCTATATAGACACTGGGTCTGAACAAACGAAGGATCACTTTATTATTTTTTGAATTGATACACAAACCAAGAATATAACAAATAGTTTGGCGTTTGTAAACATTTCGAGGTATTGAGCCGTTATGTTACGACACAAAAGTTACCCTATTACATAACATTACATACTCTAACAGAACCAATAACCGTGAAGTCACATTCCATCGGCAGACTGGTTGCTCAAAGATTTCGGTTTTTTGATAACCTTCTTAAGATGGTATATAAAAGTGAATGATTGAAATAGGTGGATCAAATGTTAACCATGTGACTGATGGTATCTACGATGCAATGGCGCAATGACAGATAGGGTCGTCCACAACTTGATAAGAGGAAGGAAATGGAATAAGGTAATAGTTACTGGTGGAGTAATGCATTAGGTACATTGACAACGACCATGAATATGTTGTGGAATCAAAATGTGAAAAGTGTACGTGGTAGAGCATAGTTAATTGGAGAGACTACCAGATACAGCGCTGTACACCCTTAATACCATCCACGATTGTCACACAAAAAATATCCCCAACATCCTCCAAATACAAAATAAACAGAAAAAATATCTTTAAATGTTTTAATATGTCGGAATTCGAGCAACCTAATGACCCATCCTAATATTGCTATAAAATATCCTAAATATTTCATTGGATGTATATATGTCCTTTCATGACCTTTCACACTATAATATCTACAAAACATATAGGAGTGTATGTTCATTAATTAAATTAACAGTGCTATAATTTTGTTAGATAAGAAAACAATATGCTGAAACCAAATATTAAGTAATAAGATAAACCATTATATATATAATTATAATCTACGAAAAAATCTAATTAACATTGAGACTGTTCCTCCATGATATCTTGATCAGAGATGTGGTCTTCTCTGTCGATTGTTTTGATGATATCTACCAAGTTTGGATACAAATACGACCAATGTATCAATAGTTTGACTTCACTCTTTGAAGTTAAATTTTATATATATCGATTTGATTCTGATCTATATTCTACCTGACAAAACAAACATTAAGTTCAAACTTACCTGTGAGCAGGAAACATGAACATAACTACTTTCAACTTAATAATTATTAGTTGATTTTTATTGGCGCTGTGTATGAATCCAATGTTCAAAACTGTTGAAAAAACTAATGATTGCGACATAGTTTTAAAAAAAAAATGATCAAGAAAATAATATGTTTATGCTGTATTTTTAATTTCAATGTAAATCCTTTCTATATGAAAATAACTTTATATCACATTTTTGATGGTTCCTGTGGTTTTAGGATATGCTGGTAAATATAACTCGGCTGTGTTACCTCTATTAACATTATGTTACAAGGTGCTGAGATATTCTTAACATCTTTTTATAAAACAGGGTGCCATTTTGTTGCGCGAATTTGTCTCAACGGAATTATATCCGGTAAATGCATTTTACGAAATCCAAATCTTCGTCAAAATAAGATATGAAGAAAAGTTAGTGTGTTTGTTTATTGCTTAACCGCCCAGCAACGGTGGAGTCAATTAAAAAACAGTAAAAATAAAGTAAAAATATATACTAAACAATACATCGTTTTTATGACACGTTCTTTTCTTTTCTTTTATCAAAATTGTATAAGGTCTATATCCAATAACAGGTTGCTTAATAACCAAAATAAATTCATACGAATATATGCGATGCCCCTAAGAAGGTGTCAATATTGTTATTCAAAACATTATAGTTTATTAATAAATGAACACAGCAAGCATATATATTTTGAACATAATCGCTTTTCAAATTAAATGTCCTATTTTTAAGATTATGTTTCCTGTTTTTCGTTTATCATCCTGTTTATGTATATATCATTTGAAATTTAATCATGTAATTATACCAACCTTCGTTATCGTTGAGTTGCTCGAGTTCGGTAGCATTTTCAACTTCTTGATTTTTTTCATCAATCTTTTGGTTACATTCATCTACAAGTGAGAAAAAAACTACACTTTATTCATTGAAAATACCAGATACATACATGAATACAATGGTACGAGTGTTAATACATGGTGTACACAGTACCATGAGATATTTCATGTGTTAAACCCTCGGATCAACATACACTAGTGTATATGACACGTTGTGTGTATGACCTTGAATAAATGGCATAGAAACTAAAGTTGCAAAGAAAGACAGTTTAATGACTCGTGCCTTGTCCAGGCCTCCAATTCACGACCTACGGAACCAAATCCCCAAGCCAAGAAATATCTGTAGCTCCTACCACTACATTTCTCAGCATCCTATACAAAACAATGCGTTGAATGTTACAGTGGTCAACAGCCCGATACTCGAAATGGTCTATTGATGACATGAGCATAGATATATACATGAATACGAATTGTACAGATATTGTTACATATTAGACACAGTATTACGACATATTTGTTAATACATTATTGTTTTGTTTGCATTTCAAGCAAATAATGTATCAAAACATTCACGTGTGTTTCCTCCGTTCTTTAAAGCTTTATTTTCATTTAGTTTGTTTCATTAGTTCTTATTATCATTTTGGTTCATTTCAAGAAAAAAATGGCGGGACACATTTAATGAAGGGAAATAACTCTGTTCTCATTTCGCCAATCGAATCGGTAGTTTTAAGATCTAATGTTATGCAAAATGCCACTTAAAGTCGAATGCTAGAAAAGGTATCTCTATGCGTACAATACGTTGTTCAAAACATAGTCACTAATGGTTTCTTAATACTACAGTACATGCATCGCTAAGAATGACCTAACTTAAATCTCAGAATCTACGTTTATTGTATAATTCAATAAACAAAAACATTCCTGTAAGGTGCGACCGTACCTGTAATCTTCCGCCTGTACCAGGGGACGACAAAAAAACTCACTCCGATCGCCACCAGTATAGACAACCCGCACGTGATAATAAACACTCCATACAGCGGAATTTTGTTGAAATGAAGCACTGTAAATACAGATACAGAAGTAATATAATATACTGCTGTAGTTGTGATATTGAATTGATTAGTAGAGTGGGTTTAAAATTTCGCCCAGACTGTGTGTCATCATTACAAAAGTACATATCGGTACCGAAATAATGTAGATGGCAGAATTTAATTTTCTTTATAATACAAATGACACAATACAATAAAAATAAATCAGGTTTTTGCATTTCTTATCAACGATATAATGTCACATTTTGGTTTCCGTTTGCTGATCCATTCACTGTTGATAATTATTTATATGCGTGGTTTCACAATGGTTACTAGCTGGCATCCTGATATAAATGTGTAAAGGATAAATGATGCAATATGATGTTCTTAAGTACTTCACAAAACAAAGTCACAACGTACTGTTACCTTGCTTACAACTGATAACAGTAGACTTACGGTTGGACCCTTTGTAGAAAATGGAAAAAGCATTGATGGCGGCCGTAAGTCCGTAAAAGAGAGGCAGTAACATGAGGCCTGATTCCAGGGCTTTTTCCTTATAAATAAATAAATTCAAAATCACTGACTTAGAAAGTGTATAATAATGTTAATTCCGATGGCGATGTGACGACACATTTCATTGGTTAATTATCAGGTGATTAAAGACAAAATACACATACGCGTATTGTACCATTTCTCAATAATACATACGCGTGCGAAACCAGCCTCGTATTGCAAATGTGAGCAATGTGTTATTGTTTTGAGCTAGTTAGCTGCAGCTGAGCTTTCACATCACATGACGAAGATTTGCATGCGCACAAGAACAACCCAATTTAAGTAATCATCCCATGTCATTTTCAAATGATATAATAGATAAAGTCAGCTTATGTTTGTATATTACGTTCGAATATATTTACCTTGTGATTTGAAAAAGCGACCTTTGTTAAACCACTAACCTTCTGTAGCACCATCTTGTTGATAAACATGAACGTTAACATAGATACGACACCCGAGAGAATCGGCGAGACAAACCAGGATCCAACTGAAATTGTAATTAAAAAGAACTAATGAAATATGATATTTCTTTTCATAACGAGGTATGAAGATATTTTATCTTTAATTCATAATGCAATGCTTAAAAACCACATTGAGTCTGAACTGATCCCGCCCTTTGTAACATAGGAATACTGTAGTTGACACTCTCGCTGGAAGCTAATTGCGTTACGGTGAGTTGTTTTCTTATTAAGAAGCATTGTCTTTGACATTTAGTAAATAAACTACCTTACAGTGCGTTTTTCCAACGTTCATTCTTTGCATTTGATATTTTGAAAAAGAAAATGGCATGAAATTTCAGACTTTTCAAGGTGTAAACTATATACAGACGCTTTCTGCGATACACGATATTCCAACGGATCACAACTTTTATTAAAAATGCATATGACATGATTTATCTGACTCTATTTCTTGTACACTATTTATTACCATTAACATTATTTTCTATGAAAATAATTACGATGCCACGTATTACTTATTTTCTGTATAAGGTAAACGTGAAAAGCTCGATTTAACTGGTCGTACTACTAGTAAAGCATTCATAGCTAGGTTACCTTACCAATTAAGCCTAATTTGATCCACTTAATTCCCGACGCTCCCTTAGCAACCAGGGAAAATCCGAGGGCTGCACCTACGATACTGTGTGTTGTGGAAACAGGCAAACGCATTATTGTAGCAGCTATCATCCAAACACAGGATCCTGAAAGGAATATTAATTTTAATAAAATCGTTTTCCTGACGTCACAATGCAAAAACTATATTTTGTATGAAATTACAAAGCATTCTTTATTCCATTATGATTGTTATCGATATGAACATGTTCTTCGGAACATGACATGCAAATATCATATCAGTATCATAGTTCTCCCGGGAATGTCAGGTATAATTGTCACTTCCTTATTGTAAACTACACGGAGATCCGCACAGACATGTACGTGGACAACGTTTTATCAACTATAACAACGGAACAGTTCTTAACCCTGCTATAACTCAGGGTATTTAGAATTTTACAACACAAAACCATAATACCCTGCTCAGATAATGATCAAGAACAGGAAAAAGTCACAACTTAACGTAGGCAATTATAAGGACAAGCACAAATCACGACGCGGCCGACAAAGCTTTTATCAGAAAAGTAATTCTTCTGAAGCACATTATTAAACTTTTGAAATAATACTTCTCTTCAAATGAGGTCGTTCGTATGTTTGCATTGTTTCCATCCTTATAATTTCTAATTTCTTTTGAAATAAAAAATAAAAATAAAATTTACAATACAAAGCATTATATGACACTAAAGTACAAAATAAAGTAAACAAAATCTTCTAAAAATACAAACGATAAGAGAATCGTCAAAACGTTAACTGTGCATGGGTATCAAGTTTTGTTATTAAACCTTAACCATTTTACAAAAATTAAAAAAACACTGCAGCATCAGCGAATAATAATCCGTGTTTAACGAATGGCGCATGCGTCGTCTATAAATCTATAAAACAAAGATCTGTACCTGTTAGTGCGGAAATGTTGCCCGCCATAAGGACCTTCTCAGATCCATTGTTATACATTTCCACGTCAATGATGCCCTTCCGGATCGTATCTGAGACCCTGTATCCTGCAATTCATAAAGAAACAACATACTTACGCTTCAACACACAAAGCAAAGTCGGTGTGGGGACCATCGTAACTTTACCGTGACATCATGACAAGAACAAAATTGGCAGGAAATCAGTCATTTGTCATGTAAAATATATGAAATATGTCCGTTCTCAAGTATCAACGTTGGAAAATAATGTCATGTATTACTTAGTTGCTGATTGTGATAGTTTGAAATCAGGTCATGGTGATTAGCCAATTTTGTCGATATATTGTATATCTATATAATCGTTAACACCCTAGGTGTTCAAACAATATCAAACAATCTAAGCGCAGGACCGAACGGGCTTTTTTAGGTTCCAACAGTGTTATGGTAGTATCGAACACCTTGATAAGGAAATTGAAATATAAATAATCACAATAATTGTTTAATATAAGTCAATTTGAAAAAAGTATGCAAACAATATGGTGCAAGTATTCAACGTTTTTTTCCAGTCAGGTGATATGTATATATAAATGGATTTGAATTCAAAGCAGGAATTTCCTTCAGTTTACAACATGATCTAGCTAGATCAGTGCCTGCCTCCGATAACATAGACATAGACATGACTCTACTTCCATTGTAAACATATTCATGTCATCATTTCTGCAAATCATCATCATCCCATACTAGTGTTTTTTTTATTCGGTAGTGTAAAAACATACAGGGTCAGATGACATGTGTCCTAGAGCGGAACGAACAAGGACAATATGGAACACCTGGAACCCATCGCAACTACATCCTGGACTAAAATGTAGCAATATATTGAGTTCGTTTGTAGATATGTTTTCATGCGAGTTATTGCTTTGTCTATCTTATCCGTCATCCGTTGTCCGTACACCTTTTTTTATAACAATTACTATGACAGAGCAGGTCCATGCCCTAATCAAAGGTTATAATGTAAAGAATGAAATCGCAATTAAAAATTGCCACCATGTGGCTATCTTTCATTAAACTATTTTGAACTCATCATACGTAAATGATGTGCGTTTGATATTGATGCAACTTCGTATGAATGATACCTAGAAGGTCTTGAAAAAGTGTTGCTGATTTAAGATTTACAGTCGGTATCGGTTTCGGAAGTCTTCAACATTTTTTGCTTTTCTTTAGGTGGATTGGTCCTCATTTTTATGGCTAAGAAGTGTATTAGTGTTTTTATCTGCATGGTATTTGATAACTGCTACATGTAGGTGCTCCTCACTCAAGAGGGTCTCTCTGATTCCTCACTTACACAAAGTATAGCGTGTTTAGACATATGTGTCGAAAAACCATGGCAACTAAATCTCCACATCCCTTTCTTGCTCGCCAGTGTTATTCAATTTTGAAAATTTCCATTAGATAAATTATACTTCTTCAATACATTGACATATTCATTGTTGTTTCAGAACATGCTGTGTAAGTGATTTTTATGCAACATTTACAATTGTTAGCATTTCGCATTTAGCATGGATCTAAAATCCATCTGCTGCCCGATCGCAACAGTTGCGAACTACATTCTTTCTTTTCTCGCATACTTGTTCTTTCGTTTCGGTGGTGTCTCCCTAGGCAGTCGTCTACATACAACTTAACCTGGTTGCAAGGAAGCTAAACCACAAATAAAAATATAGTCTGATAAAACGTTCACCGACTTTGCGTATCTCGCACGATTTTCTATCTTACGTTTAGATAGTCTATCTCACGTTTTGTCACTCTTCGTGTAACAAAGGTAGACGTAAACACGAGTACCTCGCACGTTTTGGTCTATCTCCAGTTTTGTCACCTTTCACGTACCACCTATAGATTTAAACAGGAGTACCTCGCACGTTTTTTTATCTCTGGTTTTTGTCACCCTTTATGTACCACAGGTAGACGTAAACACGAGTACCTCACAGGGTTTTTTGTCTCACGTTTTTGTCACACTTCATGTACCACAGGTGGACGTTTACACAAGTACCTCACATGCTTTTCGTTCTCAACTCTTTGCCAGATTCATGAACGATAACAACCGACACGTGAAACCGATACCCATCGCGATTCGTGGTGTTTAAGGCCTTAGGTGATTTATATCATAGTATATTGAAAGGTTTTTGAAGTATTTTAATAATGCTTATGTTTGTGGAATCTGGAATGTTACATCTAAGTTTTATATGTTAATGAAATAATATAAACATTAACCCAGTTCAGATATGAAAACAAAATGTTGTTTTAAACATTAAATATTTATCCTGAGTATTTTCCATGAATATTTGCATTTTTTTCCTTAATATTCCTACAATATACCATCGTGTACCATTGTATTTAATTGAAAGAACGCTGCGTCGATTTACCAGACAAGCACAAAGACACCCAGATTGTCCAATGTCAGTACAATCATGTCTATGAAAGAGCTAGAAATATTTGATAAACATACGGCAAACATGTTCAAAATACATATTTGGTACCTCCTGTTTAGTATCTGATCTTTTGTCCAATATGGTGGATGTAGTTAACGTAGCTGCGATACAGTGTTTGGCGTAACGACCGTTTTATTAGACAGATAAATACTATCTTATCAAATATTCACATTTTTCAATAATTGTCCAATTCTCGTTGTTTTCAAATGGATATAGAAACTAAACTGTTGAGCACTATCTGTGAGTGAACAGAGATAAACGTCTTGTCCATTGTAGTATTACACTTGTTGTTCGATCGAGGGACCATATACAAAACATCCTGTCCGTAACCATACTACCTTGAATTGCTTTAATCATTACATTTTCTTTCCTCAATCAGTCAAACTTTCAGTACTTTGATTGTATTAACGCTTATTACAATGCCACTTTTATTGTGATATTTCCGTATGAAATAAAGTTTTCCTCTTTGTTCATTGTAACATTTGTTTTGCTTCTTTTGTTTTATTGAAGGGTTGATGTTTGTTGTTGTTGATTTCATGCTTAATTGAATTGGCATTGAGACAAATTGTATTATCTGCGAATTAATGTATGTTTCCTTTTCATGCAGATATATCTTGGTGTTACAGAATATACATATCTTAAATAGATCATGTTTTTGTTTAGAAACGAACAGGTATCGCTTACAAAATACACAGGTAGTTAGCAAACCGGTAAAAAGTAATTTTACTGGTTTCTTGTATAATTTTAACCACAGCGATGCTGTTTCCTAGTGACTAGAAATCGTAGGTTAGTAATCTATTTGATCATTTGTATATCACGCGCAATAGACATCAAATGCACTTGTACGTAGACTGATATGAACACACGTTGGTGGGAGGTGTATCACCATTTTATAGATAATATAAAAGCCTTAAAATAGTTTTTAAAACAAGGTTTTGTTTTTGTCATAGCAAGAAAGCACGTGCATATTCTTAACGAACAAAGAGGAAAACAAAATGAAGATCCTTGACAATATACATTAGTAGTATTTGATCACCTAGACGTCTTTTGAAGGTTTATACCGGGTACATATTATCACGGAATACAAAGAGTAAGTATCGAGTACTTTTAAAGATTAGACAAGCTAAACGATAGTATTTAGATGAGGCTCTTATGCAATGCTCTCAAAATTCAAAAGAAATTTGGAAAAAGATTAAAGAATTTCTGCCCAGTAATAAATTTAATATTACAGTTAATTCAATGTTGATGGAATTCTAATAGATAATAAAGTTGATGTAGCCAATAACTTCAACAATTGTTTCTTTAATATCCGTAACGATATAGGTAAAGATTTTGACGACAGTCTTTAGGACATTGCGTGCTTTGATATGGAGATGCCATATAGCATTCCAAGTATTACAGCAGATTTTGTACGCAATCAAATTAAATACATGCCTGATGGCAAAGCCACAGGTTTAGATGGTATATCTGGTAAACTCTAAAAATATGCAGGAGCAGCTATTGTATCTCCTCTTACCTTTTTATTCAATTTGTCAATATCCAAAGGTGCCTTTCCCTTAGAATGGAAAAGAGCAAAGGTCACTCCGATTTTTAAACCGGGTGACCCCACATCTGTAAACAATTATAAACCAGTCTCTGTACTGGTAGGTCTAAGTAAAATATTAGAAAAGCATGTTTATAAAACGTTTTACGGTTTCTTAACTGCAAATAAACTTCTAAGCGACAGCCAATTATGTTTTCGACCAAACCATTCAACAGAGACTGTTCTGGTACTGTAAGTGTGGTAAATAAATGGCTAAACAATATTGACGAAGGGTATCTTATTAGTGTTGTTTTTATTGACCTTCGTCAGGCTTTCGAAACAGTTAACCATAGTGTTCTTTTGCTTAATGCATATGGTGTATCAACTTCAGCCTTAATGTTTTTCAAATCGTGTCTCACTGGGAGGGCACAAGCTGTAAGTTTCCCCGGTGTACTGTCAGACTTTCTCCCAATTGATATTGGTGTGCCCAGGGCTCTATTTTAGGGCCACTACTGTTCATTTCAAATATTAACGTTTACCCAAAGTGTTTGAAACACTCTGAAGCTATGATGTATACAGATGATACATCACAGAGTCTGAGGGAAAAAACAGTAGAAAGCCAGGTAGCAAAAATGTCAGCAGATATCTTAAACACAGTTAAATGGATGAGGGATAATAAATTAAGTCTGAATTTAACTAAAACCCAATGTATGATGATAGGGTCTTCTCAAAACCTCGCAAGATGTCTGCAGCTGATTTTGAAAGTAGGGGATCTCACGATTGAAACTGTTAACTGTGCAAATCTACTGGGTGTTTGTATCGATAGTTGTCTCTCATAGAAAGAGAATATTGAATATATTACAAAGTAAATATCCATTATTAGAGACTCTTGTATTGTTGGGGGTTTAAAAAGCAGATACCTGCATTTTTTTTCACAATATCTTAGCTATATACAGACGTATTATTATATATGTACTACAACTAGTCTCAAGTTTTAATTTCTAAACATTTCTTTTATAATATTCAATCTATTGTATGAATAGCATACAGCTGTATCTGTGATTATCTCCCTTATATTGATATTTTAATAGACGAGTAGAGTTTCCTACATCTTGTTTCTAGCTAAAGGCAAATGTCATTTGATAATTTTATATTCTAAATTACTTTTACACCACCGACTTCATTGTCTCATTTTAATACACACTATATTAGTATATATCCTGTCAATTTTTACCCTGTGCTATATTAGCATTGTATGAATATTCGACTATAATAGTGCTTTATCCATGTCATTTAGTAACACTTGTGTGATATGCAAGTGTTTACTATTTAATTATATTTTTAGGATTGCTAAATTTTAAGTTACATTGACTGTGATGATACTATATTTACTACATTGTTATACTGTTATCTTAAATTGTGTCATGTTTGTATATATATTTGATGCAGGGCCATATTGTAAACTAGACATTGTCTAAATATGTAACCCTGGTTAAATAAAAGATATATAATTAGAAGTATACCAGGATGATTAAATCTTATCACTTAATAAAAGCAATTATCAGTTAACAATATTAACATACCAATGAGGATGGCTCCCAGCATTTCAAATATAGAACCTAGTATACAGGCTTGTCTGAGGGTCAACACCCGGGAACCGACCGAGGTCCCAAACGAGTTAGCTACATCATTAGCTCCAATCCCACAGGACAGAATGAAGGCGATGATAAAACCGACTATCACCATCCAAAGGTACTCCTCAGGGATCTCCATGTTGGATAATGGGTTTCCTAGGTAGTCGGCTGTAAGTACAAGAATAAGTATAAACATTATCACTATATATTAAATTTATCTAAAAGATATTATATTTTAAAACAAAATGACAATAACCACAAATAGTTTACATTCGAGATATTGTGATCAACATACAGTGGTATATAGGATACACGTTGTCTAAAAATATAAAAAAAATATATAACCAAAGCACCAGTAAAGATGAACAAACATTCCTGTCTTTCTTCACTGTTCTGTGTTGTCTGTATAAACTAAAGATAATAATGAGATGTATTCTCACTTTGTAGCAACTTATACATTCACTGCTTAAGATAATGTGTAAACGGAAACTTTTTAATGTTATGATATGGGAAACGGGCAAATGCTTTATAGACAAATGAGTAAAGGTACTATTAAAGCTCAAAGAAAACCAATGCCTTTGCCTGAAATACAATAATTACATGATGTCAAAAGCAATGTGCTTTGCAGATGGTTTTAAAATGAATTTCTTAAAATTTCTATTTTGAACATTCTCTCCACTTATCTTAAGATAAGATTATATGAGATATGAATACTTAGCGCATTGTTAACATATCTAACAATGAATGACAGGTTCAAAAGCATGAATTAATAATCGATTTTATATTTTTTTTATACTTATTTTGTCAATATTTTGTCAATTTTAGTGGGGTTTATCAAACTTTTACAAAATAACTCTAACAGAAATAATATTACCTGAAAATGTAGTATGTGTGTTATAAACAAACACTATTCCTCAAATGGTGTCGCGTGGTGCAACGACGTTTTTAGGATTACGTTGCAGAACGTGTACTTGACCAAAACGAGTTACAACTTGTATGTACGCAACGTAACAGACAAATAGGTCTGTAAGTGACCCAACCTTCTTTTATGTGTTTACAATAATATTCTCGCATGTGTGGGAGTGTCAAACATAATACAATATTTCTAACGAATGAGACGGTCGGGTTGACCGCTGATCTGGTTTTGGCCTCGGCAAGTAAGCTACGCTTCATGTCACATTGATGTGACTCTTTATCACACTATGTCAGCTGTCAGTTTATTTTTTACTAATGTTTGTGTTGCATGCTTAACCATCAATAGGAAGAAGTAAATACGCGGTTTGTTATTTTTCCTACACTTTCGTTTTAATTTATCCCCATAACAATTTGGGTACGACAATTACAGAGGTTCCAATATAATTATCAATAAGTGAAACTGAATTAGTATGGGCCATGATCACAGTTTTATGAGTTATCTTAATCTCAAACTAAAGAAAAGAAATTTATTTGTTTCAAAGGAGTTTTGTGATAATGTTATTGTGTCATAACAAGAAGACACAAACACAGTACTTAAAATGCAATCTGGGTAAAGAGTGTTTTTGTCACGTTATAATTAAGCAATAGATAATGTCCGAAATCTTAAAAGAACAATCAGCAGGTGCCAGACAAACCGCGTGTTCTATAAACAGGATGATGACCTTGGAATATTTACCGCACAAGGATCTGGGTATTTCACAACATGTATATTGGTTAATTGCCATGGGGTGGTATAGAGGTATATGAACAATTCAATAGTTAGTGGAGTGCCTTTAATTTTGCTTTGACATATTCCAGAGGTGCAAAGAGCGTAAGTGAGCGTAATCCCTGGAGTATCGAGGATGTCATCAGGATCTCACAGAGAAATATGCTTTTTCTTTGTGGATTTGAAGGTCGATGTTTTTATCATGCTCATTAGAGTACCTTGGGTTTTGTTGTCACTACCTACATTCTCGATGTGAGGATTTGACATTGCTTGGATTCTACTTAGATTTACATGGCGGCTCTCATCGTTGAAGCAGGAGACGCATACCCTTCCAGAACACCTGGTCTTTTAATCCTTGAATATTCAATGGACCCCATGGTAATCCTTTCGTCGTTTATTTTCTGTTCTGGTTTAATCGGTTTTGAGTTATGGTTTTGTTGATACTTTGGTATTCTGTTGTATCTCTGGATCTTTTATATACTTGGTCAGTTAGTGTAGTGTTGTAACCCACGTACTTCACGATCAGAGGAGGTGACGTATAAAGGGTTTACCTATATGTCTTCAGAAATGTACACCCCTGCAGGTCGGGGATCGAGAAAAGAATACACCTGCTTGTTACAGAGACGAGACGACTAATGTGTAGCACACTGGAGAATTGGGGATTTGCTCTGGTGCCTTCTATTAGGGGACACAAAAGCGACTAAAATAAATCAGCTGCACCAATTGCAATATATTATCAATATTTATATCCTAGCGCCTTGCTTGGCAACACCTCGCTTTTGGCTTTAGTGTTGAGCGTTTGCCTTGGTGAAGAAGGCAATGGGTTCTGTTCCCAGGCCGGGGCATACCAAAGTCCTTAAACATGGTAGTTGTTATTCCCTGCTAGCGTACAGCATTAAGGGGAATGGCAACAACTGCTTCACCCGTTGTCAGTATAATGTGACGGAATGCTATGTTGGGTGCCCTTGGCCTGGCATTTCAGTGAAATATCACTATAAGGTCGGCATCAGATCCGTGCGATCACAAGGAGGCAATTACACCAACATACCCTGTCTCCTACGCACACACACACACGCACGCAAGCACACACAACACACATGGAGCACGTCCTTAAATGACCTAAGCTGTTAATAAGACTTTAAACTAAATAAAACCAAATCTCTATTTTAACACACGGAGGGGATATTATGTGATGTGCTCTCAATTGCAACACAGCATACATCTGTCTTTTCTTGCATCATGTATCTCTCCCATCAATGCATTGGCCTTTGTTTTTTTATGAAGGAAGAAAAACCCCACAAATAAAATAATTTATAAACGATCTCGACAGCCTCAATCATGATTGTGACCATTGGCATTGTGCATTAATCATCTAGAGTAATATAAAACGATTTAATATTTCTTAATGAAAATTCAAACGAGTATGCTTGCGAGTTCAATCCTTTGAAGCCAATTCTCAATTTTGTCTTAAAGCAGTTTACTTTATTAATTTTATATCAATACTCTTTTAAACAAGCATGCTTATAGACCACTAGTGTGCCTTCTCTTGGTGAGTCTCTTAGGCATAAACAAATTTCGGGTCGGGCTTTATTTTCATTATATTTTATTCATTATTTTTTTGGGAGCGAGCTAATTTAAGAAATCACAAAAATCTCCAAATGCATTTTTAGTTATTTTAGATAATAATGTGGAATAGGAATTTGGCTTTGATATCTGTCTATAAAGAACAGAGGATATATAAATATGTTGAATAGGTTATCCAAACACTGAATGGAGTTGGTTCGAGTGAAGTAAAAATGTCAAGGTCGTAGATGAAACAAGGTCGGGATACCTTAAAATGCCTTTGTTACCTTAATCGGTTTTGACCTTACTTGTTTACCATGAAATTTAAAAAAGTATTTGCTGCATAATTAAAATGATCAAACTTTATAAAATACATTACTTTAAGGGTACCTATGGATGCTCCTAATCTTCAATGTCTGCTCTCAGACATCATTTAAATCCTAAATATTCTATTAGGTACCATTTTGTTCATTGTACATTTCTTTAATATTCATGGCTGAGACGCGAAGACTAAGTAAACCGAGTCTAAAACGCAAAACAAGCAAAAAGTAAGTAAAAAGTAACAAAATTCTGGGGTGCATATTTTGCATTGAACTTATCATTTGTGTCACAGTTTTACGCGAATACAACTAGTTAAATGCAGGTATGAGTTTCACATGTAGATTAAAATTTATACTATAGGTAAAAAAAACACAGAGGGAAACACATGCAATTTGTTAATAAAGGATTTATGAATGTCTGTGAGACTGCTAACTGGGTCAATGTACTCTGTATCCTTTAACAAATGTCAGTCAACAGTGACGTAGACCGACGAGATAGCAGCAATCAAAAGGACGATAACGAGAGTTCAGTTACACCCTACCTTGTACTCATCGCTTTGCGCTACTTTGAACCATTTCTTTAATGCTTAGTTTGTTTTGAACACAACAGTAAATAAATACTACTTTTGCAAGCTTTCGAAAATATCCTTTGTCAAGCTACTGGCCAGCTAAAAATAGCTCAATAAAACAACAATGAGGCAGTAAAGTCAGCTGTAGGAAAATTCAAAGTCAGATAAAGGGACATTTAAGTATCCATGTTTACAACGTCTTGTTGCACTATTAACCGCAATTGAAGGCCTCCCGACCTACCACGATCCTTGCAACGAAGCGTAACGTTGCGACGTAAGGACAGAACTCTTCTTACTGCCATTGAAACCGCTTCTCATTCTACAGGTGCTTTCCAGTGACGGGAAGTCGATACCTAAACAAAAAAGAAAGACAAAATCAGAAACTAATGTGATTTAAAAAACACGACAAAAACATAAGCTCCTGTGATAACAATTTAAAGAAAGGCAAAACTGGAACTGTGAATTTTTCAAATCGAAAGAAATAATATCATGAATGACAAAAAAACGTTAGAGAGAAAAAGAACGAAGACAAAACTTAAGTGTTAGTATATTTCCTACGCTTTATAAGTGGTGACTGCCGAGGTGTATAATTCCTAGTTCTATTTGTGTTTTAGTTTACTAAAAGCAAAGGCATGTGTGAGTTATTGATGTCCGTATTCGTTCATCGTGCGATGTATGTCGTCCGTCGTGCGTCGTCTGTTGTATGCTAACTATTCCTTAATGAAATTGATAAACTAACAATGATCGCCACCTTCAAATGTTTTTTTAAAACTGTAACATGTATAAATGACTAACTACATTGTATCTGATTTACATGTAATATGTATAAGTGACTAACTACATTGTATCTGATATACATGTAACATATATAAGTGACTAACTTCATTGTATCTGATTTACATGTAACATATATAAGTGACTAACTACATTGTATCTGATTTACATGTAACATGTATAAGTGACTAACTACATTGTATCTGTTTTACATGTAACATATTTATGTATAAGTGACTAACTGCATTGTATCTGTTTTACATGTAACATATATAAGTGACTAACTACATTGTATCTGATTTACATGTAACATATATAAATGACTGACTACAATGTATCTGATTTACATGGAACATGTATAAGTGACTATATTCATTGTATCTGATTTAGATGTAACATATATAAGTTATTAACTACATTGTATCTGTTTTAAATGTAACATATATATGTGACTAACTACATTGAATCTGATTTACATGTAATATTTATAAGTGACGAACTTTATTGTATCTGATTTACGTGTAACATGTATAAGTGACTATATTCATTGTATCTGATTTAGATGTAACATATATAAGTTATTAACTACATTGTATCAGTTTTACATGTAACATACATAAGTGACTAACTACATTGTTTCTGATTTACATGTAACATGCTTAAGTGACTAATTACATTTAATCTGATTTACATGTAATATTTATAAGTGACGAACTTTATTGTATCGGATTTACATGTAACATACATAAGTGACTAACTACATTGTTTCTGATTTACATGTAACATGTAAAAATGACTAACTGCATGGTATGTGATTTACATGTAACAGGAATAAGTTACTAACTACATTTTATCTGAGTTACATGGACCATGTATAATGACTAACAACATTTATCTGATTTACATGTCCCATGTATAATGACTAACAACATTTATCTGATTTACATGTAATATTTATAAGTGACTAACTTCATTTTATCTGATTTACATGTAATATTTATAAGTGACGAACTTTATTGTATCGGATTTACATGTAACATATATAAGTTATTAACTACATTGTATCTGATCTACATGTAACATATATAAGTTATTAACTACATTGTATCTGCTTTACATGTAACATGTAAAAATGACTAACTGCATGGTATCTGATTTACATGTAATATTTATAAGTGACGAACTTTATTGTATCTGATTTACAGGTAACATATATAAATGACTAACTACATTGTACCTGTTTTACATGTAACAGATATAAGTGACTAACTACATTGTACCTGTTTTACATGTAACATATATAAATGACTGACTACAATGTATCTGATTTACATGCAACAGGTATAAGTTACTAACTACATCGTATCTGATTTACATGTAACATGTATACGTTACTAACTACATTGTATATGATTTACATGTAACGTGTATAAGTTGCTAACTACATTGTATCTGATTTATATGTACCATGTATAATGACTAACAACATTTATCTGATTTACATGTAACATATATAAATGACTAACTACATTGTATCTGATTTACATCTAACATGTATAAGTCACTAACTACATTGTATCTGATTTACATGTAACATGTAAAAATGAATAACTACATGGTATCTGATTTACATGTAACGTGTATAAGTTACTAACTACATTGTATCTGATTTACATGTAATATTTATAAGTGACTAACTTCATTGTATCTGATTTACATGTAACATGCTTAAGTGACTAATTGCATTTTATCTGATTTACATCTAATATGTATAAGTGACTAACTACATTGTATCTGATTTACATCTAACGTGTATAAGTC
>NW_018406550.1:335612-335870 GCF_002113885.1 Mizuhopecten yessoensis | reverse complement strand
AGGAAATCTATATTTGGTGTATGTTATTTTTTTCTACAATAAATGTAACATATATATGTGACTAACTACATGGTATCTGATTTACATGTAACATATATATGTGACTAACTACATTGTATCTGATTTACATGTTACATGTAAAAATGACTAACTGCATTGTATCTGATNTAACATGTATAAGTTACTAACTACATTGTATCTGATTTACAAGTAACATGTATAAGTGACTAACTACATTGTATATGATTTACATCTAAT
>NW_018406550.1:333858-334272 GCF_002113885.1 Mizuhopecten yessoensis | reverse complement strand
GACTACATTGTATCTGATTTACATGTTATATGTATAAGTGACTAACTTCATTGTATCTGATTTACATGTAATATGTATAAGTGACTTATTACATTTTATCTGATTTACATGTGATATGTATAAGTGACTAACTACATTGTATTTGATTTACAAGTAACATATATACTTGACTAACAACATTGTATCTGATTTACATGTAACATGTATAAATGACTAACTACATTTAGTACTTGTTGTTGGTGTTTTTCTGTACCGTATTGAGTACCTGTTATCTGCAGCTGATGGGGACTAATCACACCATTTTTTGTTGGGCAATGTACATGAGATATTTCAACACACCACCTACATTGGAGGAAGTATTTGTTTACAGGTGCGTGTGAAGATGGATGTAAACAAGAAAATTCTCACAACATA
>NW_018406550.1:328509-329017 GCF_002113885.1 Mizuhopecten yessoensis | reverse complement strand
AATTGGCGTCGCGCGGCATAACCGTTCAGTTTACCTTAATAGTTAGTATGCGTTTTACCGTTGTGATACCAGGGTTTAATGCAATATCAATTCATATACGTAATTGGTGAATTCAAAACAATGACTCGGTGAACGTGTCATGTGACTTTGAACAATTGGTGTTTATGGAGTGATGTGCCTCCATACTTGTGTTGTGTTGAGACTAGTAGTGTACTAGCTCAAAAATTGGTGTTTTACTTGTGTGTATAGAATAATATAAGATTGATGGGTCTGCCCGTGGCAACTCACAATTACATATATAGATTAAAATAAGTATTTCAACTACAGCCGAGGCCACAAATATGCCAGAACCAATATTAAAATATTAAGGAAATCTATATTTGGTGTATGTTATTTTTTTCTACAATAATTATAACTATTTCATGTAATATGAAATCGTTTACTTTATAGTCAGAAAATAATATGGTTCAGCTCTGTCACTCGGTTAAAAAGATAACCCGAGTTACCA
>NW_018406550.1:326324-326425 GCF_002113885.1 Mizuhopecten yessoensis | reverse complement strand
GTTACAGAACGAAAATAGTTATATGAAACAATTGTAATGTGCATGAAACTGTAGTAAAATGTGATTATGAGAAAAAGTTGAATAAAAAAAAAATCAACAGC
>NW_018406550.1:323685-325669 GCF_002113885.1 Mizuhopecten yessoensis | reverse complement strand
GTGTAGAACTACTTAGTTCAGCTCTAAAATTTAACCCAAATATAAGTGGCATTACCATCAATAAATATTTAATCAACCATTTTGCGGATGACACATCTTTCACATTATCTGATGATCCAGTATCCCTTGCAGCAACTTTAGACATGTTGGACAATTTTGCGAAAGCATCAGGTCTCTAAATAAATGTTGAAAAAGCACAAGCAGTATGGATTGGGTCGAGACGGGGTTGTGGGTTGGAACTTCTACCAGAAAGAAATTTATTATGGAATCACCAGGGAATTTTTAAACTTTTGGGAATAAAACACAATTTTCAAAAAACAAATATATTTGAAGAGAAATACAATGAAAAATTTAAATCAGTCAAAAATTCATTGAAATATTGGTCTTTCCGAAATCTCTCATACATATGAAGAGTAACTGTTATACGAACTCTAGCATTACCTATCCTTATCCAAACAGTAACTATTCTTCCAGACCCACCTTCATATATCATAATAGAATTGCAAAAATGTTTTTTCATTTTTTTGTGGGACGGAAAGCCTGACAAAATCAAGAGAAATGTAATGTATAGCGATTATCACAATGGGGGACTACGTCTCCCACATGTTTTAACTTTTTTTCATGCACTCAAGATGTCTTGGATTACATTTTTTATTAACCCCTCAAATCATGCTGCATGGAAAACACTATTATTAGACAAACTAGAGTGTTTTGGAGGCGACAAAATTTTCAAAATGACAAAAGACGGATTAACGTTATTAGCCAAAAAATGTAATACCTTTTGGATGGAAGTGTTTACGGCTTGGGCCTCTATGCAAGAAAATGTGTTTCCCACAACCCCAGAGAATGTGATCTCGCAACCAATTTGGTATAATTATTTAGTTAAAAGAGGCAATAATTGCATTCTTTATGAAAACTGGTGTAAAAAAGATGGATTTTTTATTTCTGATTTATTAGAAAATAATCAATTCAACTCAAAAGTATAATATAAATGTTAATTTTATAGATTACTATGGAGTTATTAATTCCATACCAAGAAATTGGAAAGACATTTTGCAGAATATAAATACTGACATATCTTATATAACTTATAAATCAATAAACTATCTTAATACACATGATAAAGTTACCAATTATTTCTATCATATTCCTATCCAAACTATCTATGAAAAACCGGTGAATAGTCAAAGGAAATGGCAAGAAGATCTCCATAGTAATATCAGTGAAAAATCTTGGGAATCTTTTAACTCGATTTCAAGGGCCATAACTGATGACACAAAACTTATTAACTTTCAGTATAAAATCATACACAGGATCATCTATACCAACACAAAATTAATGAGATGCAAATTAGCTGAAACTGAAAGATGCACCTTTTATACAAATGAGAGATAAACCATTATGCATCTTTTTTTGGAATGCAGTATAATAAAAACATTTTGGTTATGGCTGATAGATACGCTAGAAAATAAGTACCAAATTACCTTGCCCAGACACACAACAACTTTTATTTTTGGTGTAATAGAAAAAGAACAAGGAGACGAGATTAATGTTTTATTGCTCATTATGAGATACTATATATATTCATGTAAGTTAAAAAATCACAGCTCCTACCATTCTGGAAGGGAAAACATACCTTAAGTTTTATTATAAAATAGAAGATATGGGTCTGTATGCCTATCACAACAAAAAGCAAGAAAAAATCAAATGCAAATGGATTTGTATCAATCATTTACTTACTTAACTGACCGGACATTGTTTATATATTTTGGGTAAAGCCTTTAGAGCCATATATTCTTGTCGGATAACTTCACGTCTAAATGTATTCAAAATAGAAATTATTTGTCTTACTTACAGATGTCATTGTACTCTGTACTTGTGTTTAAAAAACGTGAAATATCCGATGGAAATATAATCTAAATTAATATAAACTTTGTACATGCACGAGTAAACAGGTAGACTCATATATATATATATATATATA
>NW_018406550.1:278616-316858 GCF_002113885.1 Mizuhopecten yessoensis | reverse complement strand
AATTCAAATTTTTTGTTGTGCACACATGTGCATGGCTTGTCTCCCAAAATATGACTAAACATTCCGGAAATTCACCCAATAACATGGAATTATGGGAAACTATCTGTAGATTTCAATACAAAGAAAGATAACTCTAACATCCTGTTATACTTCAGATTTATCAAGAAAGACAACTCTGGTGACCTTATGCTATCAAACATCAAACTTCCATAATGGCTTCAATAAATTTGATTACCGTATACTGCGGTAATCAGTATTATTTTTAAACCAGTTTCATAAAGAATGCAATTATTGCCTCTTTTAACTAAATAATGATACCAAATTGGTTGCGAGACCACATTCTCTGGGGTTGTGGGGGACACATTTTCTTGCATAGAGGCCCAAGCCGTAAACACTTCCATCCAAAAGGTATTATATTTTTTGGCTAATAACGCTAATCCGTCTTTGTCATTTTGTCGCCTCCAAAACACTCTAGTTTGTCTAATAATAGTGTTTTCCATGATGCATGATTTGAGGGGTTAATAAAAAAAATGTAATCCAAAACATCTTGATGCATGACAAAAAGCTAAACATTTGGGAGACGTAGTCCCCCATTATGATAATCGCTATACATTACATTTCTCTTGATTTTGTCAGGCTTTCCGTCCCACAAAAAAATGAAAAAACATTTTTGCAATTCTATTATGATATATGGAGGTGGGTCTGGAAGAACAGTTACTGTTTGGATAAGGATAGGTAATGCTAGAGTTCGTATAACAGTTACTCTTCCTATGTATGAGAGATTTCGGAAAGACCAATCTTTTAATAAATTTTTGACTGATTTAGATTTTTCATTGTATTTGTCTTCAAATATATTTGTTTTTTGAAATTTGTATTTTATTCACAAAAGTTTAAAAATTCCCTGGTGATTCCATAATAAATTTCTTTCTGTTGAAGTTCCAACCCACAACCCCGTCTCGTCCCAATCCATACTGCTTGTGTTTTTTCAACATTTATTTTGAGACCTGATCCTTTCGCAAAATTGTCCAAAATGTCTAAAGTTGCTGAAAGGAAAACTGGATCATCAGATAATGTGAAGGATGTGTCATCCGCAAATTGGTTGATTAAATTATTCTGAATTATTGATAGTAATGCCATTTATATTTGGGTTAAATTTTAGAGCTGAACTAAGTAGTTCTACACATAAAATTATTATATAGGGACTTACAAGGGTCCCCCTGTCGTACTCCACGTTGTACATTAAAAAAATCAGAACAGTGTCCATTATTTATAATACAACATGAACTATTTTTGTTAAGAGATTTAATCCATTGGATAATGGATGGCCCGAAACCATAAAATTGTAGAGATTCGAAGATAAAATTAAATTCCAAAGAGTCGAAGGCTTTTTCGAAGTCAATCATTAAAAGAAGGCCTGGATTTATATTTATTTCTGGGTTTTTCTATTAAATCAGCAAATTAATATGGTACATTCCACAATATATCTTCCTTTTAAAAACCCGTTCTGTGTAGCACTAATGAGGATGTCTAACACTTTCTTTAGACTGTTTGTAATAACGGATGAAGCACTTTCATATTCCACATTTAAAAGCGTTATAGGTTTCCAGTTCTTCATATATACTTTAGATTTTCCTTCTTTAGGGATACAAGTTATCATACCATGTCGTTGCGAAATTGAGAATTGACCATCTAGATGTGCTTGATTCAGCGAGCGAATTAAAAAAATATGTATATCTGCCCAGAAGAATTTTTAGAATTCAACAGTGTATCAATCAATACCAGGTGATTTATCATTTTCATACCTTTTTCTGAGTATTCTTATTCACCTATATATATCAAAATTAAGATGACTTGGCATATTGACGTTGTCGTGTGTATTAAACTAGGTCAGGGTAACGCGATGCTACAGGTTATGCTACTTAAAAGTAGAGCTACTTGCCAAATAGAGTAAGATATGTCAGGTGAGGTATTGTAATTGTAGCGTGATTAAGGAGGTTAGATAAATCGTCATGTAAACAAAGGTTACCCTTGGGATCATCATGATATGAGAAAAATGTGTTTTACGTCTATCCTCACACGCACCTGCAATGTAGGTGGTGTGTTGAAATATCTCATGTATACTGCCCAACAAAAAATGGTGTGATTAGTGACCATCAGCTGCAGGTAACAGGTACCCAATACGGTACAGAAGTACACCAACAACAAGTCAACCTCATCACAGAGTATTGTTCATCGCCATGGTCACTGTACTTACAAAGATTAGGACAATACGATTTAAGTACAGATCTTCATTCTACACATTATACACTTCCTTTAACGTGAATGCAGTAGGTGATTTATTATTATCTGTATTTCAATCAGATTGAGATAAGATAGCGAACGTAAGAACATAAACAAAAAAGAACTAATTTAAAAAATAATGTAGTGATTTCTTTTGGTGAACGACATAGAGTGTCCTACATACAAAACATTAAAGGGTGGATTAACGGGAGAGAAAACACGTAATCACCACATTACAATTTTGTATATGTTACATGTAAATCAGATACAATGTAGTTAGTCACTTATACATGTTACATGAAAATCAGATAAAATGTAGTTAGTCACTTATATATGTTACATATAAATCAGATACAATGAAGTTAGTCACTTATACATGTTACATGTAAATCAGATACAATATAGTAAGTCATTTATACAGGTTACATGTAAATCAGATACAATGTAGTTAGTCACTTATATATGTTACATGTAAATCAGATACAATGAAGTTAGTCACTTATACATGTTACATGTAAATCAGATACAATGTAGTTAGTCACTTATACATGTTACATGTATGTCAGATACAATGTAGTGAATCACTTATTCATGTTACATGTAAATCAGATACAATGTAGTTAGTCATTTATATAGGTTACATGAAAATCAGATACAATGTAGTTAGTCACTTATATTTGTTACTTGCAAATCAGAAACAATGTAGTTAGTCACTTATATATGTTACATGAAAATCAGATACAATGAAGTTAGTCACTTATACAGGTTACATGTAAATTAGTCACTTATACATGTTACATGTAAATCAGATACAATGTAGTTAGTCACTTATTTATGTTACATGTGAATCAGATACAATGTAGTTAGTCATTTATACAGGTTACATGTTAATCAGATACAATGTAGTTAGTCACTTATATATGTTACATGTAAATCAGATAAAATGTAGTTTGTCACTTATATATGTTACATGTAAAACAGATGCAATGTAGTTAGTCACTTATACAGGTTACATGTAAATTAGATACAATGTAGTAAGTCATCTATACAGGTTACATGTAAATCAGATAAAATGTAGATAGTCACTTATATATGTTACATGTAAATCAGATACAATGTAGTTAGTCACTTATTTATGTTACATGTANCACTTATATATGTTACATGTAAAACAGATACAGTGTAGTTAGTCACTTATACATGTTACATGTAAATCAGATACATTGTACAATGTAGTTAGTCACTTATATATGTTACATGTAAATCAGATAAAATGTAGTTAGTCACTTATACATGTTACATATAAATCAGATACAATGAAGGTAGTCACTTATATATGTTGCATGTAAATCAGATAAAATGTAGTTAGTGACTTATACATGTTACATGTAAATCAGATACAATGTAGTTAGTCACTTATATATGTTACATGTAAATCAGATACAATGTAGTTAGTCACTTATATATGTTACTTGTAAATCAGATACAATGTTACATGTAAATCAGTCACTTATACATGTTTCATGTAAATCAGATAAAATGTAGTTAGTCACTTATATATGTTACATGTAAAACAGATACAGTGTAGTTAGTCACTTATACATGTTACATGTAAATCAGATACATTGTACAATGTAGTTAGTCACTTATATATGTTACATGTAAATCAGATAAAATGTAGTTAGTCACTTATACATGTTACATATAAATCAGATACAATGAAGGTAGTCACTTATATATGTTGCATGTAAATCAGATAAAATGTAGTTAGTGACTTATACATGTTACATGTAAATCAGATACAATGTAGTTAGTCACTTATATATGTTACATGTAAATCAGATACAATGTAGTTAGTCACTTATATATGTTACTTGTAAATCAGATACAATGAAGTTAGTCACTTATACATGTTACATGTAAATCAGATACAATGTAGTTAGTCACTTATAAATGTTACATGTAAAACAGATACAGTGTAGTTAGTCACTCATACATGTTACATGTTAATCAGATACAATGTAGTTAGTCACTTTTATATGTAACATGTAAAACAGATACAGTGACAGGATAATCGTAAACCTTTCCGCCAAATTTCCTTTATAAATTACATATAAGCTTCTTTTGGGTAGAATCAACCCGTGACTTGATCATTAAATTGCTGATACGTCGCTGTACCTACAGCGTTATTGAATCTCCTATCCACATAGTTATTAAATCGCTTAGAAAAGGATTCCGTCGTTTTTGATGGATATTTATTTATGAATATATAGTAGCATTACAGTTTAACATTTAAGTGTTAGATGCTGGTCTGTGATATAAACCCTTGAATATAAATGCTATCTGGTTTTAATGATTTTCACGTTAAAGGCTGAATATGGTTGTGATCGACTGGCTGGTTAGCAGTGGCGAAGAAAAACTTTTGAAAAACATTCTGTGTAATCGTTGATGGATCTGAAATGTGGTGTCTCCTTTAAATTTTAAATAGCTTTTGTTAGCTGCGGTATTTATTATCCTGATCTATGAGTTTTATTTTTGATGTTATCATTAATAAACATGTATCATTCTATACACATGTAGTATTTTCAAAGTGTCAGCATACACATAATATAATAATAATATACAACAATAAATTTTAAATTTTGATATAGTGCCCAATCTAGCTAACATAAGCCACTCTAAAGCGCTTTACAGTACATAGATATACAATTAATACAATTAGAACATATACATTTTGAGGAATTCACAGGAGCTGCTTTATCAGGCGCTAACTACTAGTATTATGCCACCTGGCTAATATATTCCTATGTGTGTATATCTGCGTGTGTGCTGGATATGTACTATGAAGGAGCATACACAATACGGCTGTATTTAAGTAGGCTTATATTTGTTTCCTTCTGTAATATGTATCATAGCTTTATAAATCATTGATATACCTCGATATAAACACTAGCTGATGGTTGATATCGCCACGTTCTCACTTTATCTTCGTGTTTTCTCTGTTAGCGCTGCCATCAGCAATTTTAATCTTGCGTTATTCTCATTACAACACAAAGATTAACGTTTCGCGAAATGTGACGCTAATCACACTCTAAGCTACATATAATTTGTACGACCCCAACTCTCATACAAACACTAACACGAACACATAAACTGTTATGTACAGTCTAATATCTTCAAACCTTGCGACAAAGTAACGTTATTGTGCAAAAAATATAATAATACTGATGAGAGGTTTTGGTAAGTCTTCCTTTTATTCAATGGGCAGGTATAATGTTTGGAATCTGAGGTGACTCCTGGTCGTTAAACGGATGCCCTAATAGGAGGACGTAAGCGTAGGTTGCAAGTGTAAGCGTGTGTTCTATTTATTTTATACTGTCATGGTTGAAAGGATTTTCGCTAACAACTTATTATACTGTACTGTCCTAGATATTTAGTGTTATGGTTGAATTCAAACATTTTTTTCAAACACCGTAGGTAATTGTTCGTAGTCTACAAATCTAACATCTGCGCATGTGCATCAATGTTGTACCCGATACATACGTTTATGTGTATTTGAGACCAGCCTGTTTGCATTTTACAGACAAGATATATCGACAGAAGTATTTGATCAGTCAATTTATTCTACTTATTTGTTTGAAAATGACGTTTTTGTTATATAACGTTTGTTCTACACTAATTCGGCCATTTTAACCACTTCTTCTGCAATTGCGTACACATCTTCGTACTCGTCCATATATGATGGCGGTTAATTATATTTGGTAATTCAAAAAAGCCTCTATTTGTCATTTATTGGCATTAATTTGGTTCCGGAAAAAGTGTCAACACATGTAGATCAGTCAAAGCAAAGTAATTGTGTATCGTTCGGTTGACTTTGGTGGCATTAAAAATGTCCTAGTGTTACAATGTATAACTTACTTGTAAACACAACTACCGATGCTAATGAACATTGCATGATTCAACAATCATTAATTAAATAAGAATTAAGGAAAATAAATCAAATATCTGACTGAAAGGTTTTCTTCATATCGCTTCACTACAGTTGTACCCTTCACTAGTTATAATTGTTTGATTTCCGACAATAACGGGACAGATATAACAAAAGTGGGATCGCGGCCGACAAAGTGTTGTATTTAGCCAAACGCAATACAGACTATCACTTTTTCGTCGAAGTCTACAACAGCAAAACAAAAGTTCCTCTGCGACTGCAAACATATTTCAATGCATTTAAGGGTTTATCAGAACAAAAACCTGGATGACGTTTATAAAAAAGTTAAAAATCATTTCTGAATAAAACAGTCTGTTATGTCATTAAGCTGAACAAACTTTACTGATGTTATTTTGGAGCTTTACTACATGTAATATTAGTTCTATTTTTTACGCTTACGCTACTTTATCCCGTCACTGTAAGTGTTTTACCACTGATAGACGTGTTTAATATAGTAATTACTAACATGGCCTTTTATTGGTCACCTTTAACCTTGGACGATGATTTGTCAAACTGCAAACACGCCTGGGCACGCGCAACGAAATAATCTTCACAACCCATCACATAGAGGCTCTAAACACAATATCATTAATTTGTTTTTCCATTTTTCTTTTAGTTATTTAGTTTGACTACATTCGTCAATAGAATCGTTGTAGTTCGCGCTCCTCAAAGACTGCTTACGGATAAAATGCAAACAAAAAACGTTTCGTTTTCAAAACATGGGATACACAATTTGTCTTTGATTCTTTATTTGATTTTCAGCAGTAAACATGATTTCTTTTGTTACTACAGTGATCGACTGACATAGATGCAATTATTCTAGAAATTAAAACACTGACGAAATCAGTGTAATGTTTATGCCTTTATAGCATTTTCATCAGTAGGTTTATGTGACAATTTTCCATTCTATAGCGTCTGCCTTCGGCTAAGGTTTATTTTCGTGTTTCAGATTCACCTCTCTAACCTTTAGTTGTCTCAGTTTAGAGTTTCTATTTTGTCCCTTTGTGTTGACTGTAAGATATATTAGCTGTATTTTATCAAAGATGCTGTCTGTCTGGACAGTGATGTTCCTGGGGAGTGCACTTTCAGTGCCATGCCTTGGGTTCAGCCGGGGCCCACCCCTAGGTACATGTGTGAATATGTGGCCATTACATCGGGCTGACGCTCAGTCCGGGTACCCACCCTACACAATCACAGTCAGCAAGGATACGTACACCGCTGGGGAACAACTAACGGGTAAATATTCATTTATAGCTCAAACATGATGTTTTCCGTGCATATACAGTGCTCTACTAATAATTCCACCACGTTGGAGATGATACGTTTCATTGGTTACTAACCATGTATTTCTTGACGATAGGCCATGCACGTGCATGTATTATTTCCATGTACGTGCAAACTCTTCCAGAAATCTCCCCCGCAAATGTAAACAAACGAGCTGCGGGACTAGTTTCATTTGTGGAATGAAAAAGAAGGTACCCGCATTTTATATTGTATGTATTTTAGGATTTGCTTGCGAACAAACAAAAACAGTTTCTATTTAACCTGAAAATTTAAAGACATGTCCTGCTTACTCTCAGAGTATGATCTGCGGAACTTATTGCGAACGCAGCCTGATAAAGTGTTTGTTAATATGTTATATGCAGATTTCATGTTTGACAGATGTCGATAGTTAAGTTTAATTTGACTAGTTTAATTATACGCCCTAAAGCATGATGTCAGTGTTAATTGTTTAGTCTGTCGACCAAATGGTGACTGAATATGAAACATACTTTCCAAACATATCATGATCGAATAGACATAAAAGAAAAACTACCAAAGGGTCCGAAAAGTAGAGAAAAAAACGCATAGCTTGTTGAAATGAAGATATTCCGTCTTTGCGTATTGCAGAGTTATCTTCTCTTGTGAGCAGGTATTGATTGTTACGTCATTGGTTTGTGTGAGAAAATAACGCCGTTTTCTCAAAAATTTATGACGTTACTCCCACAAACCAATGACGTAACAATCAATCCCTGCTCTCAAGAGAAGATAACTCTGCAATACGCAAAGACGGAATAAATGCATCATGTGACAACCTTAACATAAGGCCTATTTCAATGATAACATTATATTATCTAAGTCACCTCGCTTATCATGGGAGTATGAACACTGAGGTCTGAGGTAGACACGAACAAGACTTTCGTTACATTTTGCGTGGTAGAATAACAAAACATAATCAACATATGCTTGTATATTATGGTTGGAAATATAACTCGGGATTAAAAATGTTGTTAAAGTAATCAACTCAGGTCGCATTATTTGACAGAACTAACGGAGAACTTATTGTACAGGGGTGTACTAGACTCTCGCTTGAAGGTGCTGACAACTGCATTTACAACCTTAAAACCTACTTAAACATATATTCAATTCACAACGAAAATGGTACGAAAAGTGATATATACATATTTAGCAAAATACAACGAATATATTCTTTCAAGATTAATATAGAGGCTTGGGGGTTAAATGAAAGTCTTAACCAGAGATATATTTCTTCAATATGACTTTATTTAGCTAGGCGATATTCACGGCATGAAGTTGCTTGTCACACATCAATGCAAAAATATTAAATCATGTATACATACAAAAGTAGAACATTAAATATTACTGGAATTGTGGATAATCCTGTCAGAGCAGAACGTAAACGATATGTTTATCTCACCATGGGCTGGGTTAGTCACGGCCGGGTAATACAAAAATCTGTCGCACTGGATATATATTTTATATCTAATTTACAATCTAATAGGTTTTATTATCTTATTTAAAGTTTGGTGTCGTAAAAAAGTAGCATTACGGCAAGGTAAATTTTCTTGTGTATTCGACCGTGTTATTGTTGTAGGTCACACATCGCTACCCATAAGGTAGAGTTTTACCTGAAACGGTTATTCAGGAATTTGACTGTAAAGTAATCAAATATTTTGTCCATCTTGGATAGAATTTTTTTATATAACATAGCGAAAAGTAATAATACGATACCGGTGTAAACCAGACATTATCATTAACATCAAAAGAACAAAACAAATATGTTTACAAAAAAAGGATGGTTCAGTCTCAAAATCGATAAAACTTTGGCAAATATGAACAGAAGGGAAAATAATTGCATCGAAGTCCTTGAAATGTACAAGGAGAATAAAAACACGTGTTTAGAAAGAGAAAGCTATCCTTTTCTTCCGTCACATGTGGCGGAGAAACAGAGTATTGTTCACTTTTGGATTCGGTTCGTTCTTCAGTCACCTCCTCGCAACGCTAGAAACAATTCCAAGAAAGCAAAGTTTTGCCGTGAGTACGTCAGAATAACCCTACACTCTTTCTGGAAATTGCCACAAAATGAAACAAAATTTCGTTTAAAGTGCAAAGTAGAAAAAAAGCAAAGGAGCTTACAAATATTTAAACAAGAACTAATTTGTATTGACACCTTAAGTGTCAGTCAGTTATGGCCACTGCTGGCAATATCTAATTTCGGCTACTTAAAGACAAACTTGAGCTAAATTTCGATGCTATGCACATCTGTTGTGCGGTGAAATTATGTAAGTGGAATGTTAAATCATGTAAAATTATGTGTAATTTGTAATACAGAAATTTTGTTTTAAAAAGTCTGTTATTAACACAAAAAAAGACGTTGATAAAAAAAAAAAAAAACATGTTGGTAGTTTCATGAAAATCAAATTATGGCTGAAAGAGTAATTGAACGGAAACCATATTTGGTGTTTCATACCAAGATGGCCAAAAGCGGCCATCATGAATTTCACATACAAACACAAAGGGGTTATTGATATTTCAGATATTTGTATAAGGTTTCATAAAAATCACAAATCCCTTCAAATGCTATCTTACGGAAACGTGTGGTGACGCAAACATTGACGACACCGATAGTGTGATCGCCATCGGTTCGCAGGTGATAAAACTAAAGCAGGTATTACGTTTAAGACTGAGGATTCCTACACAGTATATTTTCTTGTAAGATTATGCTTTTTGAGTGATTTCATTACTAACGGAAAATTTCTTGAAAATTACAATGGTGTTTGTTATGCGTCACAAACGATTTTTTATTTCAGATAAAATTGACGCCGTATACCTTACACTAGCCAGTATACCCGGCATTGCCTCTGTATGCAAAACTATAAATAGGATGACTCAACACATGTTAATGAAAGATGATAATGCACTTTTATGGACTGATGAATGGAATGACATAGCATAGGCTTTACTCCAGGCTCATTTCCCTTCATCAGCCGACGCAAGCAGCCAAATGCAGAATAAATTCTTATAATAGCATTAGTGTATAGTTCACATGAACTCTATTCGTACTTTGTCAATAATAATGTTATAAAATACAAGTTATAAAACGTCATTCGCATGAACGCAGATAAATGGACCTTGACAGAAAACCACGGTTGTCAGCACATAACTTTACACATATTTGTAGATAACATCAATGCAAGAATGTCAAATCGTCACCGATCTAAAAGTTTAAATCAGATACAAAACCTTGCAATTCTTACTACATATATACGTAGGGTTAGGGCGCGTCATACACATGTAATCAGATGATGTAGAAAATGGAAAATGCAACCATTATCCTCATAAAGCAAAGCGAAACTGTTGATATTATGTCTTGAATGTAAATTGTGTAAAACCCTGTGGAAGGTGAAGTGTACTCGCCGGCCATTTATAACAAGACCGTTCACCTGACACAACTCGGGAAAAGATATCTTTCCGTACCGCAACTCTGGTCCACAAACCGTACCGGATGTCATTTATAGACTCAACCCTGTACATGTTACAAAATGGCGGATTATAAATGTATTTTTAGACGAGGTGTTACTCCGGCAAAAATAAGCAGGTTGCCGTGGACTGATCTAGTGATCGTTTTATGTCGTTGTTCATCTTCCTTTTCGCAGCATTATGACTAACTGTCAGCGGACTATGACTGAGACATCGGCTTGTGTCCGGCGTTCAAAGATACGATTCATTGTCTTTAAAACAGCGTTTTAGTGCAGGTCCCTAATAGCGGTTGATTTCGGTTACAAAGTTGTTAAGTTTTCTAAACACAAGTAGGTTTTATCGTGACTTATTATTTCCATGAGTCTTAATAAATGTTTGGTGATAAATTTACGAGTGATCGTATCGAATTGGGGTAAAATTGAAAACAATAGGTCATATGATTGAACTTATGTACTCTGCACCAATAAAAATGTGTCTAATCAACTGAAGGGTTCTACTTTTAGCGACCTTCAATTGGCGTGTGCTATAATCAGCTAATCAGACGACAGATAACACGAAAGTCTCCTGCCATTCCCAGACCCCTCCAGCTTCAAATCTTTACCCAAATTTCATTTCCTCAGTTCCCTGGATACTACGGGGCTATAATGAGCTAATCAGACGACAGATAACACGAAAGTCTCCTGCCATTCCCAGACCCATCCAGCTTCAAATCTTTACCCAAATTTCATTTCCTCAGTTCCCTGGATACTACTGGGCTATAATGAGCTAATCAGACGGCAAATAACACGAAAGTCTCCTGCCATTCCCAGACCCATCCAGCTTCAAATCTTTACCCAAATTTCATTTCCTCAGCTCCCTGGATAATACGGGGCTATCATCAGCTAATCAGACGACAGATAACACGAAAGTCTCCTGCCATTCCAAGACGCCTCCAGCTTCAAATCTTTACCCAAATTTCATTTCCTCAGTTCCCTGGATACTACTGGGCTATAATGAGCTAATCAGACGGCAGATAACACGAAAGTCTCCTGCCATTCCCAGACCCCTCCAGCTTCAAATCTTTACCCAAATTTCATTTCCTCAGCTCCCTGGATAATACGGGGCTATCATCAGCTACTCAGACGACAGATAACACGAAAGTCTCCTGCCATTCCCAGACCTATCAAGCTTCAAATATTTACCCAAATTTCATATCCTCAGCTCCCTGGATACTACGAGGCTATAATCAGCTAATCAGACGACAGATAATACGAAAGTCTCCTGCCATTCCCAGACCCTTCCAGCTTCACATCTTTACCCAAATTTCATTTCCTCTGCTCCCTGGATAATACGGGGCTATAATCAGCTAACCATAGGACAGATAACACGAAAGTCTCCTGCCATTCCCAGACCCCTCCAGCTTCAAATCTTTATTCAGATTTCATTTCCTCAGCTCCCTGGATACTACGGTCATGTCAATATAATCTGAGTAACATGATTGGAACATGACAGAATTGATGCCCTTAACAAAATACATGAAATCCATATACATTTCATGCTCCTATGTTACTTTCATTTGTTTAACAAGATACTTACTTAACATTGTGTAATGGATCGTCTACTATACGTTTGAGCTGTGATGAACAAAGAACAAGAGAATACCGAAGCGTCATCAAAACCATAATTCGAACTCAAAATCGATAAAACCGAAAACGAGAGCAGGTGTTCCTTAAGAATAAACGTGTTCTGGTTCTAGCCAGGTCGGTGTAATGTCACGTCCTCGCTTAGATAACTTGGAAAATGATAACAAAACCATCAACCACACATATTTGCATAATCAAAAACCTCACATATATTAAATAGCGTATCTCCCTGAAAGATCATGATGGCATCTTTATAAACTTTGTGTGGTAAGTTTGTCCGTCGGAAGTCAACATCTATCACGGAATTCAAACTATTAGGAGCAAGCTCTTGAATACCTAATCAACGCCGATATGACACACTAGGTAGTGGATGCTACTATCAAGAAAGGGGAAGTTTACGACCGGAAAGTCGAAATATCGTCAAAAAATAGCAGTAGGACGTCCTTGTTGGTTATGTGGTAGATAATGATCGAGGAAAGCGGCTGAAGTAGAAGAGTCTGTAGTGTCTGTAGATGCCCATGACGGTATACCCGATCGACATGTTCAATTCCTTCTTTTCATTTGAGACACTTATTTTGTAAATTAATACAACGCTTAAGCCCCAGAATTGGTGTATACATAATGCTATTTAACCCCAAAAATCTGGGGTAAAAGTACGTTGTCATTCCTGATTCAGTGTAAAATTAAGCGCAATGACATTTTCAGTGAGCAGTTGCTTGTTATTATGATTTGTCCTGAGACATGTTATAGTTGAGGACTACCCGATTAAAAAACAACTATTGCGGACCAAAAATCACTGCGAGTTTGTGCGTTGACTTCAAATATCTAAAACAGTTAAACAGGCAGTAGCTGCTGAACCTCAGAAACCTCGAATAGGACAATTTTCAATATGCAAATTTATCTTTTAAACGAAGATGTTAAATGGGTGAATCATTTCAAGGACAAACGGACTTAGCAACGGTCTATTGATGTGATTTGGATCGTAACGAAGATCTTGTAATTTTTTTGATAGATCTTTTCCGGCAAATTGGTTTTGGAACAGTTTGTAATAGACATTCAGGAAAACGCCGGATCTTTTAAGAATCAATATAGTAGTAGAGTTACCACAATGAGGTCCCGTGACCATTTCCCCCCGGACCAAGGTTTAAGAGTTGATCTAAGTCAAATTGAGGGTGCTGATTAAAATGAGCTGGGATGAACCTTGTGAAAATGTAGGGTAACTCGGCCAGACGAGAAAATTCAAAATGGCAGCCACCCGCCGTCGCGCATATAAAAAAAACTATCTTTGCTTCTAGCTGTCCGTTTTTTATGCTTTTGGGGTCTAAATATATGTTTTAAGGGTCAAGAATTGTATTTATTAGTATAATAACTTCATAAAAGTAAGCGTTAGAACGAAAAATGGTCTTTTATTATTTTGTTGTGAAAAACCAGGATAACCGCCAGCTGACTGCAAAGGAAAAGACCAGGAATTTGACACCCTTAATTGTTTGGATGCAAAGGTTTCATCTTTAACCAGTGCAAATAAGATCAAACAACCATTATATGAAATGTCTGGTCAAAGATTTTGTTTATTTTGGGTTTAACATCCTAGCAACAGCCAGAACCATATGATTGCTTTGGTTTGGTTTTAATTTGTTTCACGTCATTTTAACAGCTAATGTCATTTAAGGACGTGCCTCAATGTGTGTTGTGTAAGCGTGCATGTGTGAATGTGTGCCGGATACTGGGTATGTTGATGTACTTGCATCCTTGTGATAGCGAAGATCTGATGCTGATTTTATAGTGCTTTCTCGTTGAAATACCATGCCGAAGGCACCCAACACAGTATTCCGTCCGGTCACATTATACTGACAACGGGTGAACCAGTTGTTGCCATTTTCCTAAATGTTGAACGTTAAGCAGGGAATATCAACTACCATGTTTAAGGACTTTTGTATGTACCGGCCTGTGGACAGAACCCATTGCCTTCCTCACCTGGGCGAACGTTCACCTTTAAAGCAAAACGTGAGATGTTGCCAAGCAAGGCGCAAGGAAAGAAAATGAACTTAGAAATTAAAAAAAATATAATCCAAATCCCAAATATTGCAATGGGTGCAGTAAATTTATTTTGGTCGCTTTAATGTCCCCAAATAGAGGGCACAAAAGCAAATCCCCAATGGTTCATATGAGGACGGCTGTCTAGGTAGTCGCTGCCACAAACAGCAAGTTCACATCAGGATAATGTCTAAAGCTAAGCTATTTAAGTTGTCATACATTTTAAATTTTCAATATAAAATCGAATATAACTGTGAACATTAACCCATGTTTAATACTAAACGATTAATTTCAAATACAGATATTTAATTGCATATTTATTGAATATTCTTTTTTGTAATCATTGTAACTTTTGCGATTGTCTTATTATCGAATTTCAAGCACCGAAGGAACAATTTGATGCGCTGCTGCCTCGTAATACGTTTGACCTTTTTTGTCGCTTTTTTTGCGTTCAAAATGACTTAAAATGCTTTTGCGTTCCTTTGTGTCCTCTTAGGCGCCGCTGTTTATACCACTGTCATTATCTTCTAACCGAGTGCGATTTTCTTTTATATTTCAGTTTCCGTCAACACCACTGACATGTATCCGGAGATACAATTCTTCCAAGGGCTGATGATCCAAGCTAGACGTGCCAAGTGTGACAAAGTACACTATCAAGACGCTGTCGGCTCGTTTACATTGGAGAGTGACGAGGATTTCCTCGGCCTGCTGAACTGTCAGGGTGGAGTCAACGTATGTTTTGTAGTCAGTTTGTGAAAACATAGTGACAGAATCCTAAAAGATGTTTTCAAATATTCAAGCACATCCGAAATTGGCACCATTTTATAAATGCTTTGTGTGACTTTATTTTGTTTTTATTAGAAAGACGCAATGTTAATCATAGTTCAATATTTAAACATTACAGTTTTGATATTATGCAAAGGATATGTACGTCAATTGTCAATTACAGCCTTTGAGTAAGTCCTTTTGTGAAAAGTTTCGGTATTAAAAAAGGAACAAACGTTCATTAACTGAACATTTTTGTCAAATCGTCCATTATTTCACCATGGCTAGGTTAATTATAAGCTGTCGGAACAGGTGGTTTAAAATGACAATTTCGTATTTCATTTGCGATAAAATCAGTATATAAGAAAGGAAATATTTTGAATTATTTAAGTTACTAACGTTGCAGATGAAATCAACATTAGATGGAATAAAGAAAACGGATATTGTTTCTCTCTGTCTTTTTATCCAATACGTACACTGTTTTCTTTTGTTTTGTAGAGTTCTGTCGCCCACAGGGCAAATGCAAACATCAATAATAAAACGTTCACGTGGATAGCTCCGTCAGCAAGCGTGGGGCATATTTACTTCAGGTTAGTACCACTCATGCAGACATGAACATTCATGTAATCCCACGGATCTAGTTATGATTGTCCTGAGAACATACGAAACGCTTGACCAAAACTGACCGTCAATGCAAGCGACTTAACATTTCACAAATATTGAGAGGATTTTCCGAAAGACAGGACTTCACTGAGCTATAACGAGATATTTCGTTTTTCTTTGATCATATATTCATATTACAATATAGTTTAAATATTCACAGGCGATTACGATTTTGTCAAAAACATGTTTGGTTTGGTATGGTTTAGTATTGTTTAACGCCCTATCAATAGCTATGGTCATTAAAGGACGATCTACCCTGTGTGGAAGATGCATGTGTGTAGTGTACGCGTGTAGTGTATGCGTGTGTTTTGGGAGGCTGCGATATGTTCATGTCCCCATACACACATAAAAACGCTGAAAGGGGAATAATTAGGTGTCAATTTAAACAAAAAATAATGCCGAAAAATATCAGAAATCGCATCCCAGACACCCTGTTCAAGCCTTCAAACTATTTCGATTTGAAATAACCCAATAGTTGTTAAACTCAACGAAAAGAAAATAAATCGCGAATTTTGACATCGGACAACTTGCACAAGTTTCTCATTTACCTAAATGCTACTTTGGATTTGGTGCATTGGTGCTGTTTTTGTTGTAGGAACGAATTTCTTAATTGATACTGTTTGGAAATCTTGAGACGAATTTTCAATTATTTGCGAAATATCGTGGCAGATATTTTATTATTTTATAACAGCTCAATATCCGCACGATCATATAATATACTTTCATATTTGACTAATTATATTTAATGAAAAAGATGCACTGTGTGAAGTATGCCAATAAGATATCTAAATGTATACAAAATACTGTACACTGTATTTTGAAATCTTGTTTTAATGTAAAATGTGAATTTGTCATCAGGACAAACAATGTAAAACAAAGAAACCAAACGTGCAATACCACATCCCTGTTGAACACCAGTTATTAGCTTGTAATAGTAATACATGTAGAAAGAGCATCTCGTCTAACAGGATGACCAGGAACTTATATAAATTGTTTCTTCTTTATTTATTTTTGTATAAATGTTAAAGGAAATTGAAAACGACATCCTTAGCTGTGCTTGCAATAGGTTGATATGTCATATAACATGGTGACATACATTCTTGTGTAAATAATGTGTACCAGCTCATTAATTAAGTGTAAACTGTTGGAAACGCTGAACAATTTCGTTAAAATATGAGACAGCGATCATGGGCCAAAGTCCTTATGCAGATGCAACAGGTTTATTATCGTATAGAATGGTAGATACCTACTATATACAATTGTAGCTGTATTATTATACGTACTATATGTCTTCAATACAGGGGGACAATTGTCGGTTGGAAAAAAATGTTTTGGACGACAGTGAAGTCGACATTTATTCGGGACACCTCGGATTCTTCCACCCCAGAGTCATGCTACGTCCAGACAAAGCAAGAAGATACCTGCACTAACTCTGCAAACATCCGGCAACTCCCAAATCTTGCTGTCTTGGTTACCATCGTGATATGGTGGTTCAGAATTTAATTTCGTTTCTACTCGAAGAACCCAACGGTGTTAAATATAATGTATCGTACTAAAACAAACATGTCACCTACTTATTAGACATTACCTTCAAAAGTTGATTGTGTCGTAAGGAATCAAACCTGTAATCAAGAGAATGAACATTACCTAATAAGGAACCATTTACAGTTATATGGAATAATGTTCTCCAGTAAAGTAACATAAAACCACTTATTTATAGATGTGAATATTAATGTTTTGATTAATATTAAGGACCTGTTTTTATAAAAATGTTTGTAAATAAAACGGATTCAAAGTACGATAGTATATGTCGTTGTTTAGTTACTGGTTGTGAAGTCATATTGTCTCGGACGGCATTTAGACAGACTAGATAACTTACTCTGTGGGTACTGGTAAAAATAAGTACACATATTGAACACACAGATGATGCTTTAGCAGGAATACCAACCACAACCGTTCTGAAGAGGTGACTTGTAAATAATAACATCAAGAAATACTCCACTTCATCACTCTCTCGCTAAGTCGCAAGTGCAGTAAGAGATTAGCTCGCGATTAACTTATTGCATTATTTTTTATAAAAGTATGTATTTATGGATAAACCTTTCATTTTGTTTAGTTTATGAGATAATAAATCCAATGGAGCACAAGGTAAATTCGCGTTTACGAGCATGCTCCATTGGATTTATTATCTCATAAACTAAACAAAATAAAAGGTTTATCCTTATATTTACAATAATTTCTTTTAACAGTAACACCCTTAATAGTCGGATACAAGCATTTACCTTGTGTAATCAGGGTTCAAAATTATTTTGACGTCATGTTAATCCATACGAAACAGCCATTTGCAAAAGCCGTTGATAGGCAGCTAAACCCCGCCCACTTTCTTCGTGACAACAAAAGAAAAAAGTTCCTCCATTTCAATATTTGTATTCACATAGAATATCCATATTTTTCTTGATACAATATCTTCATTATTGTATTAGTAATAAATGGAATAAATAATTTTATATTTGTATGAAACTGAGGTATTGGGGCAAAATACTAAGTAGAAAATACTAATGACCGCGTACGTCCATCGTTTGAAAGTGATGCGCCAAAAGGCGGGAAATAGAGAGTGCTACCATGCTCATCGTTGAGCGATAGTGACAAGCCTAGGACTGGTGGAAATTGAATTTGCAGTTATTGAAATTGCTGTTTGCAAGCAAACTAGAGGTTTGTACAGATGACATGTATGATGTGGATACATCGTTTGTCGGCCGAGTGACTGTTGGGAGACGAGAAATTTGACCTACATTTATAGGAACGATAGCCATCGTTTCTGTGTCACGGCGGCCGACTCTCAAAGATGAGAGAGTGGATCTGATGGAGCGTTTTTGTACCGACGAACAATCGCGACTGTAACTTCTGACACTAGCTGACAAAAGCATCTTAATTAAAAGAAAAATAATAAACACACCAACAAAAAAAGAAGTCCGCCAATATTTACAAATATTTATACGTGGTGAACTGGGTCACGTTCTACACTCAAGTTATTGAGTAATACACAGACTTGACCACACTTAAGTTATCGATTCAGAAACAGTGGCAATTGTGAATATTTATTATTATATCGCACTGATTGGTCAGATGTATCACATAAACACTAGTGAAAGGGAAGTAATCCTTATCGCAAAACTCAGAATCCGGCTTTTTATTTACAATAAAAGTATTTCAAACTTGTTGCTAATTCAGTACATAATTCACAATATAATTCTGTTTGCCGATATATACAGGTTATCCATATATCCCAAGCCATCCTTTAAGATTATTGTACCTTGCAATGTTTAAAAGTGACCTTTTGCTATCTGAACTAATCTGATCAAAAGGTCGGATTTCCAGGTGTCACATAACCTAATCTGACCAATCAGCACTTGTCCGTCACCGATCAATACCCTCGCTGCCGAACAATACAGTCAATAGCGTATCGACATATGTAGAAGTTGCCTTTCAGTTGTCCGTTTTCCTACAAATAATCTGTACATGAAACCTTATTGAATTCTTTCTCGTCCGGTAGAAAATGCACACTCACAAAGATTCTTAAACTTGTCCTGCATTTTAGTTAATGGAGTAATATTGTACCGGAAGTACCCTTTCCCACTTTCAAGAAGAAAATAGTCCGCACATCTAACTTCCAAAACAATAATGTTAGAAACTTCTGCTCTCATAATTTAATAAAATATTCTCTCAAATCACTCGACATCATCCTTATATAATACTTCAGTTATTTTGATAGGTTACTATTATCCTTAATATTGCATAGTCTGATACGTAATGTCTTTGAACAACTAAGATGGCGCCCGTAAAGAAAACAACAAACACCAAAACATCGATCATACAGATAATATCTCTTCTGCTCCACTGGCATGGTCCGAAGATGAAGTTCTCGTAATTCAAGTTGGTAAAAGCAGTTCACAATGCCGTCCAGCTGTCTTTCACTTCTGTATAGACATGATCATTTGAAATAATCGGGCTCTATATCAGCTGATGAAATGGTGATTTCAGTACATTGCGTTCGATCTCCAAAATTGTTCACAGGACCAAATTTTTTGTTACACAAGTCCCAATTACTAAGGATGTGTTAATATCATGCACGAATCTCTAATAGCGCTCAATAATGTCTTTATACAATGTCTAATAAATCTAAAGTCTGTTCAAACTACGATCACAATCTCTCCTCACTACCATCACAAACTGACAAGTAATTTACATGTTAAAATGTCTCATATGTATAACAATGATATAAACCAAGCCCAAATTCAAACCCCAGCCTTATGACAGTATCGCCAAATTCTAAATCGACTAATATGAAGTTCGACATTTAAGATGGAAATCGCAAAATCTTATGATCGCTAAACATTTCTGTTATACGGTACATATGTATTTTATCCTTATACAGGGTAAATAAACGTGTTCCGACTAAGGTAGATACAAACAACCATGATTTCTCTGTATTCGTATGCAAAGAAAGCCCCTTCTCTCATTTATCACTGCATGCATTTGATCTGATATTGGTACAACTGGCATGTACATGTACCTTCTAATGGCAAATTCTAAATATTTAACAGATTGACATTCTATCAGTTGTAACGCGTCGTATGCCAGACGTTCGTTAGTGATATTTTTTTTCAAAACCGAGGTTATTACAATCCAATATGGAATATTGGAAACAACATCGATCAAAATCTCTGCTAAAGGTACATAAAACGTGTTTGAATTGCAAACAGACTATTTTTGAGAAAAAAAAATCAGGGTTTTGAATTTAATTGCGAATAAGAAATTCGCCTAAGATCAGCTTTTTCAGCGCCTTATGTTCTGGGGATAATCTCGACACACAAAATTCTGTTCTTTTTTCAATTCATAACAAGCGTCATTGATATGTTTACTGTCAAAACATTGTTTAAGCTAGAATTAACGTTTTAGCCAACACTCAAGTTCTCAAACTCCTCGTTTCATACTTATTTGTGAGGAGATTAATTCAACTTTCACTCCGTTAGTATGTTAGGGTTATGTATGAATAATTTTTCGTTGATATAAAATTCACGGCCGATGCTTTTGAGGGATTATTTCACGAAAGTTGTGAATTAAAACAAATTAATAAACAAAAAAAAATACAAACGAAATGAGGTATAAACTTCAGTTTACATCAACAAACACAATATGTGGTACTTATTGAAATAAAAGCTCGCAAATGTATTCTTAATTCTTTTAACATTTTTTTTTTATGTACTTGCGAGGAAGGAAAACAGACTTTCGAACGAAAAAAACAATCTGCAGTTTGGTTTGGTTTGGTTTAGTATTGTTTAACGTCCTATCAACAGCCATGGTCATTTAAGGACAGGTGAGGCCTGTTACATCTTTGATAAATAAGTTATCGAATCTGCGGTTAAACATTTCAAGAACTTTCTCTTTAAATTACAGGTATCTTGTAAATAAAATGACCCGTGTATTCCGTCTTTGCGTATTGCAGTTATCTTCTCTTGTGAGCAGGTATTGATTGTTACGTCATTGGTTTGTGTGAGAAAATTACGGCGTTTTCTCAAAAATTGATGACGTTACTCTCACAAACCAATGACGTAACACACAATCAATACCTGCTAACGGAAGAATACATAAATATCCAAAATAAATATTTTAATGGAATTTCTTAAAATTCAAAAAATATTTTGTAACCATTAAAAATCTTCTTTACACTTTCTCTTTGAAGCAATAACAACTATAACAGTGCAAAACATGTACATGAAATGTAAAGCAAATATTGTACAATTTAAATATTCTAAACTTATCTGAAAACTATTGATCATACAACTATCCGAAACAAATAGTTAATGTTATCGCCGGACACCACGTTGGAATCACGCTTTACATTGTTATCTCCCTCATCAACATTTTTAATTCATCCCCTTCTATGAGAGAGATTATTTTCGGTGGCATGTTTTTTTCGAATATCGCAGTGCGGTGCAATACCCTCCTGCTGGGAGATCTACTAAACAAAATGATAAAACCAATCAGCTTATTTTTCAAAGAATAGTGGACCAACAACATCAGGATTACACGCTCTCATCTCGCGTTCCTCCCTTATCACCATCCAGGCTAGTTAGCAAAAACCTAATAACAGGACACGTTTGCTTAAAGGTCCATAACAAGTCCATATTAAAAGAACCATGTAAGATATGTGTTGGATTTGTTTCAACGAAGGTACTGTATTTGGACGACCCAAACGTACATACCGATAATTCTTACTATTGTTCCTTTAGGTTATTATTTAAAATATGATGTTGATTTATATATGTTTTGTTAATATTGTTAATATAGTAAAAAAAAAAAATCCTTCAAAATTAATTCGATTAAAGAAATATTCAAATACAAAATACAACCAATGAAATATAGATAAGTTTATATTTGGTTGAATTGGGTCAAATAATAATGTAGACGTGCATTGAAGTGAGAGAGAAAAATCCAGAAGATTAATAAGTGTATGAGACATTCATTCATGTTGATTTTACTAGTGCAACATTCAATTTGAAAACGGATGCTCTGCAGGATATAGTACCATAGGGATCTTGATAACACTGCATTGATGTTCTTGTGATGGTGTTTAATAAATCTATATTCACGATAGTGTAAGTAATATGGATCCAACGAACATTTATTTCCTCGGATCCAGTGCCCATATTGAATCAAACTGTCGTTAATACTGATATGACATATCTATAAATGGCTTAATAGTAATTTAAAAGTGTAAAGTAAGAAACTGTGATGTGATGTTAGCGTGAAATTGCATTTCATAAATTAATTTATGTATTTATATTTTTCCACGTTCTCTATCTAACCCTAGTTGATTAAAATACAGATACTAAGTTACCATCTACGGCATCAACTCCAGACGTGGTGTATGATAAGGATCTGTACTCTAATCATACTGGTATAGTCACTATAGATAAGTACTCCTGCACCGTATTTATTACATGCTACCTACAGTCGGTGGCCATCAATCCTACCGTCTTTTGTTGGTTAACATACGTGACCTATTTCTATACACACTTTCATGTGTATTGCCTTTGTCTCTGCGACGCTTTATCATACCTCCTAAGTCACGTTTCAATGTCGTTCCTGACAGCAGTAACCATACCCGTAGAATCACGTTACCTTTAAGTCACGTTCGACACAATCGTACTCCTTGTCCATCCCTCCATACATAGAGAAATATATCTTGTGCAATTCTGGGTTTATCCAAGTTCAGTCGTTGTGACTGCTAGAACTGAGTGGAACTTTTCTTTCAGTTTTACTTATATTTGTATAAAGATAAAATATAAACATGTTCTCTCGTTGATTAATCAATTACTTTCAATAAAAAACAATATAAACACAAATTAAAGTCAAGTATGTCTTAAATTTAACACACAAGGTACCAATAATGTGATAGCGTAAACACCTAGGGTATACTAAAAAGAAAAGTCAGCTCGAATTCCGAGGGAACACCAAAATCAAAAGGAATGCCAGCTCGAGTACCGAGGGAACACCAAAATCAAAAGGAAAGCCAGCTCGAATACCGAGGGAACACCAAAATCAAAAGGAAAGCCAGCTCGAATACCGAGGGAACACCAAAATCAAAAGGAAAACCAGCTCAAATACCGAGGGAACACCAAAATCAAAAGGAAAGCCAGCTCGAATACCGAGGGAACACCAAAATCAAAAGGAAAGCCAGCTCGAATACCGAGGTAACACCATACTCAAAAGGAACGCCAACTCGAATCCCGAGGGAACACCAAACACAAAGGAAACGCCAGTCAGAGGGAGAGAAAGATAGACATACATAGGCATTACAAGTTTTCAATATATACATGCAGGTGACAATAGTCGGTCGGGTTAATATCATTGTGAGAGGAGAGTGACAATAGTCGGTTGGATGTATATCATTGTGACAATAGTTGGTAGGATTAATAGCATAGTGACAAGAAGGTGACAATAGTCGGTGGGATTGATATCATTGTGACAGGAAGGTGACAATAGTCGGTGGGACTGTTATCATTGTGACAAGAAGGTGACAATAGTCGGTCGGGTTGATATCATTGTGACAGGAGGGTGACAATAGTCGGTCGGGTTGATATCATTGTGACAGGAGAGTGACAATAGTCCGTAGTATTGCTATCATTGTGACAGGAGAATGACAATATTCGGTAGTATTGCTATTATTGTGACAGGAGAGTGATAATATTCGGTTGGATTGATATCATTGTGACAGGAGAATAACAATAGTCGGTTGGATTGATATCATTGTGACAGGAGGGTGACAATAGTTGGTAGGATTAACAGCATTGTGACAAGAAGGTGACAATAGTTGGTAGGATTTATGTCATTGTGACAGGAGGGTGACAATAGTCGATGGGACTGATATCATTGTGACAGGAGAGTGACAATAGGTGGTAGGATTGATATCATTGTGACAGGAGAATGACACTAGTCGGTTGGATTGATATCATTGTGACAGGAGAGTGACAATAGTTGGTAGGATTAATAGCATTGTGACAAGAAGGTGACAATATTTGGTAGGATTTATATCATTGTGACAGCAGGTTGACACTAGTCTGTTGGATGTATATCATTGTGACAGGTGGGTGACAATAGTCGGTTGGAATGAAAACATTGTGACAGGAGTGTGACAATATTCAGTAGGATTGATATCATTATGACAGGAGAGTGACAATAGTCGGTTTAATAAAAGTCACGATACAAGAGTACCCACACCCTTGGGTATAATTACTAATAGGGTCACGATCCTAGAGTACCAACACCCTGGGGTATAATTAGGGTACCGATCCTAGAGTACCAATACCCTGGGGTATAACTAAAGTCACGATACTAGAGTACCCACACCCTGGGCTATAATTAGGGTCACGATCCTAGAGTACCAACACCCTGGGGTATAATTAGGGTCACGATCCCAGAGTACCTACACCCTGGGTAAAATTAGAATCACGGTCCTAGAGTACCAACACCTGGGGTTTAATTAAGGTAACGATTCTAGAGTACCCACACTCTGGGGTATAATTAGAATCACGGTCCTAGAGTACCAACACCTGGGGTATAATTAAGGTAAAGATTCTAGAGTACCCACACCCTGGGGTATAATTATTAGAGTCACGATCCTAGAGTACCAACACCGTGGAGTATAATTATTAGGGTCACGATCCTAGATTACCGACACAGTGGGGTATAATTAGGGTCAGGATCCTAGAGTTCCACATTCTGGGGTATACTTAGGATCACGATCCTAGAGTACCCACACTCTGGGGTATAATTAGGGTCACGATCCTAGAATACCTAAACCCTGGGGTATAATTAGCTATAGGGTCACGATCTTAGAGTACCGACACCCTGGGGTATAATTCGGATCACGATCATAGAGTACCCACACCCTGGTGTATAATTAGGATCACGATCCTAGAATACCCACACCATGGAGTATAATTCGGATCACGATCATAGAGTACCCACACTCTGGGGTATAATTAGGGTCACGATCCTAGAATACCCACACCCTGGGGTATAATTAGGATCACGATCTTAGAGTACCCACACTCTGGGTATAATTAGGATCACGATCCTAGAGTACCCACACTCTGGGGTATAATTAGGATCACGATCCTAGAGTACCGACACCCTGAGGTATAATTAGGGCACGATCCTACATTAGAATAATTAAAGCAGTATAACGCAAAGTTGACATAGCCAAATAGTCCAGGTGATCGTATGAAGCTCTAGCTAGGCCTCATTGACCCACTTAAGCACCGACCGCAATAATAGCTCCAAGAATACCATGATGGACGCCTGAAAATTGTCTCAGTTTTTGGTTTAAACATATTTTTTAATCGCCTTGAATTAAACCCTCTCCTAACTTAAATACATTTTACATACATCATAGCTGTCTTAACATGTACATTTCATTTTTATTTTTATTTTTATTTTTTTAAATTTAAGTTGAATTAACAAAAATAGGTTGTTGATGACTGTTTCTCTGTACCCCGACCTTTTCATAGAGAATTAACCGAGGTGATGATGTAATTGTTGTAATTAAGATTACTAGAAGCGGTTTGTATCCTTAATGTGCTTACATACATAGGTAAAGGTTTTACTGTTTTGTTCAAAAGTGAGATCATGATTACTCCAGAGAAATGTGTTTATGTCTCTTAGGAGGATCTCTGGGAGATTAAAGTTCCTAAGATTTCTAACCAGGTGATTTCTTACAGTTGAGTAATATGGACATGTATAGAAATAGTGATGTACATTTTCTACTCCCCCACATAAACATAAAGGGTTATCACTGAGGTAAACTCTATAAAGGTCATATTGTAGACTGCTGCATTCGTTCCTAAGTCTAGTGTGTAAAATTATAAAATTTCTATCTCCTACTGTTAAAAAATTTCATGTTTTAAACAGTTTTTTAATGCAACAAGAGAATGGGTTGACTTTATACAGGAGTTGAGGGAATTCCATTGTGTTACAGATGAAGGTATGAATGATTTTCTAAAAAGTTCTGTCCTACATCGTGGGAACGGAGACAAGGAAGGAGTTCTACCAGATAGTTTGGTGTCATATCATTTTTTCTTTTGAAAGGGTTGATAGCTTAATATGTTTACGACGTTCGGATAAAAGTTCCCATCCCGTCTCAAAGTTAACCGATTCTCTTGATGCGTATACAGGTAGGCCAGTAACTACTCGAGCTGCAAGTAACTGAACTCTTTCAAGTTTTTCAGAGTCTTGTTGAGAACACCCATCCCAGACTACCGATGTGTACTCCAATAAGGGACGAATATATATTTTTTAAAGAACAGATAAAGAATATCTAGACACTGAATATTTAAGTTTTTTAAGTAATACTAGTTTTTTGTATGCTGACTTGACAATACAGTCAATATGGTATGACCATCTGCCATCACTGGAGAAATTAAGTCCTAGATATTTATGATGTTGAACGAATGGTAAAGTAATGTTTTGAAATACAATATCAGGTAAAGTAGTATTTCGTCTTTTTGTAATAGAGATCGTATTTGTTTTTTCTGCATTGAATTTCATTAACCATTTCTTTGATCAATTTTCCAAAATAGATAGATCATGATCCATACAAGTTTTCATCTCTCCTGTGGTTGCAGATGATTTACCCAAGGATGTGTCATCAGCGAATAATCTGCTTATACTTATCATATTTTCAGCAACATCATTTACATATATAAGAATTAAGAGAGGACCCAGTACTGACCCAAGGGGCACTCCTGCTGATAGGTTAAGTGAGTTTGATTGACAGGATCTATAAACAACTCTTTGTTTTCTATCTAATAAGTAACTTTTTAACCAATTCAAAATATTACCTGTTACACCATATTTTTTCTAATTTGTACAACAATCCCCTATGCCATACCCTATCAAAAGCTTTGGATTGATCACAGAAGACTATACAACAGTCTTGTTGGTTGTCCAGAGCAGAGACAATACTATGGTAGATTTCCAAAAGTTGGAATACAGTGTAGTGGCCTGGTAAGAACCCTGATTGATATTTGTAAAATAAATTATTGGTATGAAAGAAGTTATAAATATTCTTAAAAACTAAACGTTCCAACACCTTACTGATACAACTTAGCAGAGATATTGGTCTATTGTTTAAAACCATACTAGGATTATCTTTCTTAGATAAAGGTACAATATTTGCTAATTTCCACGTACTAGGGAAGCAGTTTTCTGAAAGAGATCTGTTAAAGAGAATACACAAAGGTTTACAGACAGAGGAAGCTGTATTTTTTAGCATCCTATTATTAATTGAGTCTGGACCAACACCTTTATTTATATCAAGACTTTTAAAAAAAATCTTCAACCTTATTCTGATCTATATGTATATCTGTAAGAGAGAAAGTTGGTTGTGGAAACGGATTTAGAACAGTATTAGGTTCTTCTATTGTTGGTATTGATACAAAAAATATGTTTAGAGCATTAACCTTATCAGAGTCCGAGTATGAGATTGATGAGCTGCCATCAGTATTTGTGGATTGTAATGGAGGAATTTCTTATGATGATGATGACTTGTGTGATATAAGCTGTTTAAACAATTTCCAGTAACTTTTCTGGTTGTTGATAGATGCATCGGTAATTTTGCACTCTATATTATTACAATAGTTTGAAATAGCATGTTTTTTCATATTCCACACCTTGTTTCGTGCTGCTTTGTACATATTATAAAATCTGGAAGTATGATTAGAATTTGATTTCTTAATGCTGAATCGAACCAAGGTTTGTCTCTTGGATGAATAATAATTTGTTTGTGAGGTATACATTGTTCTATAAGTTTCATTAAAGTTTGTGTAAATATAGAACAAGTTTCATCTATATTTTCTGGACTGTTAATTATATAATCCCAATCTACATCAATTATTTTAATGTTTAATTCAGCAAAATCTGCATTTTTATATAACCAAATGGTACGGTGAAAAGATGTAGGTTTGGCTCTGTGGTCACTAAGATGTTGATCAACACTGATAACCCCACTTTCACATGTAGAAAAAGCTGAACTAACCAAGATAGGATCAATTAGGGTAGATGTTGCTTGAATGACTCTAGTTGGATCTGTAATTAGATTAAACAAGCTGAATGATTCATATATGGTTACAAGAGGATTTGATAGTGTTGCAGCGGTGAGGTCACAATTGAGATCACCTACAATTATAATATTATCGCTGATTTCGAGTGATTTTTCATTTGTCCATTCGAAGTAAGCCCAAAAACTGGTGGGTGCATTTGGTGGACGATATATAGTGCACAGTAATATATTAAGAGTTGGTGTATCAATTTGCACCCAAATTGCTTCCAGGTTATGATGTTCAAGATCTGTACGTCGTTGGGCCCTAATTGAATCAGATATATATATCCTTACACATCCCCCAAAGGCATTCCTGTCAGATCTATAGATTTGACTATGATCACTTAAAGGTAGATCGTTATTGGTAACAGTTGCGTCCAGGTGTGTTTCTGTAAAACACAAAATATCATAATCGGAAACTAATGCATACAAATCATCAATTTTGTTTCTAATACTACGGATATTAAGATGTAAAATATCCAAAGTGTTCAGGGTAATAGAATCATCAGAAGAACTTAACGGTTCAGGGCGAGGGTTTAATTCAACATCTCCTGCAAGGATTAATAAAAGTGATAAGATAATGCTATATAAATTAATTTTGTGAATCAGAATACCAAGTTTAGGGACAAGTCTGTGAGCTTGGAATATTATATTTCTAAGATTTTTGAGAATCCAGTGTAAAAAGTGTATATGTATGAAAGATGAATGTTCGTTTGTTTGACAAACCAGGTAAAACATGCCAATAGCCACTCTATGTTGCAATAAGGAATCACCCATTATCTAAATTAAGTAGCACAATAATAAGACAGAAAAATGGTGGCTTGTATACATTGATATGGTACAGGGTGAAAAGAGAAACAACCGTCAACATTGTAGTTACTTCATAATGGAAAAACATAATAAAAACAAAAAGAAACAAAAAGAAAGAAACGGGTTATGTACAAAGAACGATGAACTCATGGTTTCTTGTGTGCACAACACACAAACAAATAATTAACATCAATTTGAGGAAAATTATTGTATGCTAAGGAATATACAATACTGGTTAATATGTTTTGTATGTTTTATGGTATTGTATTATCTACAAGAACTTCTAATCATGCTCAGAGAAATATACTGAGTTGATAAATTATGTTAATGTAATCGCAAATTATATATATACACACATACTTTTTTCAAAATGCAAAAACATATAGATATATAAGAATATCTGAACTGAATTTTTGAATAGATAGAATTTAAATCAAGAAGAGTTTGAAAACAGTAACAGTATGAATCAAAAAGAGGTATATATTACTTGCATATACTGGTATCATTATATATGTATACATACTTTTTAAATGCAAGTAAGAATGTAAGATTACCATATTTGGAATAGTCAAGTAAGAAACTGACAACTTCCATGTGTCCTGCAGACAACAACCTATGTTCATACTCGTTAAAGAGCTTGTCACTCACACTAAAATATTAGATAGGTGTAAAACTTTAAAATGATTCAGATGGATGAGTTGTAAACTTGTGTAATCTCAGCTCTTAACATGTTTATCTATCTGCATCGAAGGTTTTCCTTGGTCAGTGTACTTATATTCAGTAAAAGTCTGAGATTATGAGAAAGTCTACCAAATATGTCGCTTATTTTCATTTAGTTCATTTTAATAAATATAAACGATGTATGATAGTAAAATCGGCGCCTTTAAGTATAATAAAACCTCGCTATACAGGAATAATTTTCAGTTTAATTCTGGCGTTATAAATGGGTTTGGCGCGATATATTGAGTGCGACTGATAACGAAACTATAATGGGAAAACAATGTACGTTGTAAAGGATTAATAAGAACGACAATGTGTGACAGTAAAATATGTCTGTGTTATTGAGGGGTCAAATGAAATTAAATGGTCCCTGTTTAATGAATAGCAAAATATCATCTTGACGCCATGTAAATCAAGATATTTTCAAAATCAGTCTTTTATAAACACAACGTTCTTCTTGACGTAGTATTTCTCTTATTTAATATGTTATCATAATTTCTATTTATATCAAAACAATGCATGCTATGCCCAAAATCTTTTCGGCGGTTTCTTCCTAGGCATACGTCCTAAGCATTAAGGGGAACATTTAACACTAAACAAATAAACAAATCCTGATTAAAATCAATGAAAAGGGTACAAAAAACTGCAGCGCGTCACAAATCGGTTGTCAGGATTTAGAGCAGGTGCCAAAATAATGTGTATGTATGATTCGACATCAACTAGGGTTTTTTATGACAACTCTGTCGTGCTTCGAAGAACAATTAGTTTGTAATATATAATAGAGAACATCCACCTTCCCTCAACGGCCTTTATGGGAAGGGGACATAAGGTAAATATATTCTACATTTAAATGAAACATTATTAGCAGCCATGAAGCAGTAAACATGGATAAATAAAGGCAACTTATACAATGTGATAATTATGCACTGTCTTATGTATCCGCGGTCTAGTCGGTGGAGCTCTTGTTAACAATGCACTGTACTGATACACTGTCTAATGCTTCGGCGAACTGATTGGTTGTTAAATCTGGTCTGTACGGTTATTAACTCTATTTATTTCTATCTTTCTTTTTCCTTATTTTGTCGATGGTGGGTTGTCGTTCATTCGGGTCCATATTGTGACATACGCAGTCGAATGTGTCCGCTATCTAATTTGCTGTAAACTGTATTGTGATATACACTGTCTAATGTGTCTGCTGGTTTGTGTGTAGATTTGTTGTAAACTCTGGTCTGTATTGTGATATAAACTGTTTACATTATCCACTGCCGAGTTGGGGTACGTGATGATAAGTCTGGTCTGAACTGTGATATAAACTGTACACATTATCCACTGTCTAGTTGGTGTACTTGATGATAGTGATGATAAGTCAGGTCTGTTCTGTGATATACACTGTATAAATTATCCACTGTCTAGTTGGTGTACTTGATGATAAGTTAGGTCTGTACTTTGATATAATCTGCATAAATTATCCACTATCTAGTTGGGGAACTTGATGAGAAGTCTAATCTGAACTTTGATATAAACTGTACACATTACCCACTGTCCAGTTGGTGTACTTGATGATAAGTTAGTTCTGTACTTTGATATAATCTGTATAAAATATCCACTGTCTAGTTGGTGTACGTGATGAAAAGTCTGGTCTGTCCTGTGATATAAACTGTATACATTATCCCTAGTTAGTGTACGTGATGATAAGTCTTGTCAGTGCTGTTATATAAATTGTATAACTTATCCACTGACTAGTTGGTGTACTTGATGATAGGGATGATAAGTCAGGTCTGTTCTTTGATATAATCTGTATAAAATATCCACTGTCTAGTTGGTATACTCGATGAAAAGTCTGGTCTGTCCTGTGATATAAACTGTATACATCATCCACTGTCTAGTTGGTATACTCGATGAAAAGTCTGGTCTGTCCTGTGATATAAACTGTATACATAATCCACTGTTTAGTTGGTGTACGTGATGATACGGCTGGTCTGTACTGGGATATAAACTGTATACATTATCCACTATCTAGTTGGGGAACTTGATGAGAAGTCTAATCTGAACTTTGATATAAACTGTACACATTATCCATTGTCTAGATTGTTTACATGATGATAGTGATGATAAGTTAGGTCTGTACTTTGATATAAACTGTATACAGTATCCACTGTCTAGTTAGTGAACTTGATGAGAAGTCTGGTCAGTACTATTATATAAACTGTCTAAATGATCCACTGTCTAGTTAGTGTACGTGATGATAAGTCTGGTCTGTACTGTTATACAAACTGTATAAATGACCCACTGTCTAGTTAGTGTACGTGATGACAAGTCTGCTCTGTACTGTGATATAAACTGTATACATAATCCACTGTTTAGTTGGTGTACGTGATGATACGTCTGGTCTGTACTGTGATATAAATTGTATACATTATCCACTGTCTAGTTATCTGTACTGTGATATAAACTGTATACATCATCCACTGTCTAGTTGGTATACTTATCCACTGTCTAGTTGGGGTACTTGATGATAAGTCTGGTCAGTACTGTTATATAAACTGTATAAAGGTTTGTGTGTAGATTTGTTGTAAACTCTGGGCTGTATTGTGATATAAACTGTTTACATTATCCACGGCCGAGTTGGGGTACGTGATGATAAGTCTGGTCTGTACTGTTATATAAACTGTATAACTTATCTATTGTCTAGTTGGTGAACTTGATGATAGCGATGATAAGTCAGGTCTGTACTGTTATGTAAATTGTATAACTTATCCACTGACTAGTTGGTGAACTTGATGATAGCGATGATAAGTCAGGTCTGTACTGTGATATAAACATGATAAGTCTTGTCAGTACTGTTATATAAACTGTATAACTTATCCACTAGCTAGTTGGGGAACTTGATGAGAAGTCTAATCTGAACTTTGATATAAACTGTACACATTATACACTGACTAGTTGGTGTACTTGATGACAAGTCTTGTCAGTACTGTTATATAAACTGTATAAATGATCCCTAGTTAGTGTACGTGATGACAAGTCTGCTCTGTACTGTGATATAAACATGATAAGTCTTGTCAGTACTGTTATATAAACTGTATAAATGACCCACTGTCTAGTTAGTGTACGTGATGATAAGTCTGGTCTGTACTGTAATATAAACTGTATACATTATCCACTATCTAGTTGGGGAACTTGATGAGAAGTCTAATCTGAACTTTGATATAAACTGTACACATTATCCACTGCCTAGTTGGTGTACTTGATGATAGGGATGATAAGTCAGGTCTGTACTGTTATGTAAATTGTATAACTTATCCACTGTCTAGTTGGCGTACTTGATGATAAGTCAGGTCTGTACTGTGATATAAACTGTATACATCATCCACTGTCTAGTTGGTATACTCGATGAAAAGTCTGGTCTGTCCTGTGATATAAACTGTATACATAATCCACTGTTTAGTTGGTGTACGTGATGACAAGTCTGGTCTGTACTGTGATATAACCTGTATACATTATCCACTGTCTAGTGGGTGTACGTGATGAAAAGTCTGGTCTGTCCTGTGATATAAACTGTATACATCATCCACTGTCTAGTTGGTATACTTGATGAAAAGTCTGGTCTGTCCTGTGATATAAACTGTATACATCATCCACTGTCTAGTTGGTATACTCGATGAAAAGTCTGGTCTGTCCTGTGATATAAACTGTATACATAATCCACTGTTTAGTTGGTGTACGTGATGATACGTCTGGTCTGTACTGTGATATAAACTGTATACATAATCCACTGTTTAGTTGGTGTACGTGATGAAAAGTCTGGTCTGTCCTGTGATATAAACTGTATACATCATCCACTGTCTAGTTGGTATACTCGATGAAAAGTCTGGTCTGTCCTGTGATATAAACTGTATACATCATCCACTGTCTAGTTGGTATACTTATCCACTGTCTAGTTGGCGTACTTGATGATAAGTCTGGTCTGTACTGTTATACAAACTGTATAAATGACCCACTGTCTAGTTAGTGTACGTGATGATAAGTCTGGTTTGAACTGTGATATAAACTGTACACATTATACACTGACTAGTTGGTGTACTTGATGATAAGTTAGTTCTGTACTTTGATATAATCTGTATAAAATATCCACTGTCTAGTTGGTATACTTGATGATAAGTCTAATCTGTACTTTGATAGAAACTGTATAATTTATCCACTATCTAGTTGGGGAACTTGATGAGAAGTCTAATCTGAACTTTGATATAAACTGTACACATTATACACTGTCTAGGTGGTGTACTTGATGATAAGTTAGTTCTGTACTTTGATATAAACTGGATAAATTATCCACTGTCTAGGTGGTGTACTTGATGATAAGTTAGTTCTGTACTTTGATATAATCTGTATAAAATATCCACTGTCTAGTTGGTATACTCGATGAAAAGTCTGGTCTGTCCTGTGATATAAACTGTATACATCATCCACTGTCTAGTTGGTATACTCGATGAAAAGTCTGGTCTGTCCTGTGATATAAACTGTATACATAATCCACTGTTTAGTTGGTGTACGTGATGATACGGCTGGTCTGTACTGGGATATAAACTGTATACATTATCCCTAGTTAGTGTACGTGATGATAAGTCTGGTTTGAACTGTGATATAAACTGTACACATTGTCCACTGTCTAGTTGGTGTACGTGATGATAAGTCTGGTTTGAACTGTGATATAAACTGTACACATTATCCACTGTCTATTTGGTGTACTTGATGATAAGTTAGTTCTGTACTTTGATATAAACTGTATCAATTATCCACTGTCTAGTTGATGTTCTTGATGATAAGTCTAATCTGTACTTTGATAGAAACTGTATAATTTATCCACTATCTAGTTGGTGTACTTGATGATAGGGATGATAAGTCAGGTCTGTACTGTGATATAAACTGTATACATAATCCACTGTTTAGTTGGTGTACGTGATGACAAGTCTGGTCTGTACTTTGATATAAACTGTATAAATGATCCCTAGTTAGTGTACGTGATGATAAGTCTGGTTTGAACTGTGATATAAACTGTACACATTATACACTGTCTAGGTGGTGTACTTGATGATAAGTTAGTTCTGTACTTTGATATAAACTGTATCAATTATCCACTGTCTAGTTAGTGAACTTGATGAGAAGTCTGGTCAGTACTATTATATAAACTGTCTAAATGATCCACTGTCTAGTTAATGTACTTGATGATAAGTCTTGTCTGTACTGTTATATAAACTGTATAAAGGTTTGTGTGTAGATTTGTTGTAAACTCTGGTCTGTATTGTGATATAAACTGTTTACATTATCCACGGCCGAGTTGGGGTACGTGATGATAAGTCTGGTTTGAACTGTGATATAAACTGTACACATTACCCACTGTCCAGTTGGTGTACTTGATGATAAATCAGGTCTGTACTGTGATATAAACTGTATACATAATCCACTGTTTAGTTGGTGTACGTGATGATACGTCTGGTCTGTACTGTGATATAACCTGTATACATTATCCACTGTCTAGTTAGTGAACTTGATGATAAGTCTGATCTGTACTTTGATATAAACTGTATAACTTATCTACTGTCTAGTTGGTGAACTTGATGATAAGTCTGATCTGTACTTAGATATAAACTGTATAAATTATCCACTGTCTAGTTGGTGTACTTGATGATAAGTCAGGTCTGTACTTTGATACAAACTGTATAAATTATCCACTGTCTAGTTGGTGTACTTGATGATAAGTCAGGTCTGTACTTTGATACAATCTGTATAAATTATCCACTGTCTAGTTGGTGTACTTGATGACAAGTCTTGTCAGTACTGTTATATAAACTGTATAAATTATCCACTGTCTAGTTGGTGTACTTGATGATAAGTCAGGTCTGTACTTTGATACAAACTGTATAAATTATCCACTGTCTAGTTGGTGTACTTGATGATAAGTCTGATCTGCACTTAGATATAAACAGTATATGAGGTTTTTCTGTTAACCAAAGTGTCTGAACAAACGAGGTTCCTTTGTACATTAATTACCCGTAGTCCGAACCTGAACATCAAATATAATCATTCTTATATAAAGTCACTTTATGGTTGGTAGGATTGTAACGTCATTGACACTTGTTATTGAATCAGAACACAACATGTAGCTAGACCAAACGGGTCATAATAATTCATCTATCTAATCAATGCAAATAAAACTAGTATATCCCATAATTTATCAATTTAACCATAAAGTGACCACCAATGCCATAGGTTGTTGAGGGAGCTTGCACTTTTGACCACTGACCGGTATGTATATATAAAAGGTATAAATCCATGTCTTGTGTGATTATTTGATATCACCCTATATAACTAGTTGCGTTTATTATTATCACCCCGACAATAAGGTCCGGCTTTCTCCTATAATCTGATAATTGGTTTATGATTGAGTGATAAGGGTCATGAAAGGGGTTTATGTAACCCAATAAAACACCCACATTCTCATTGCTATCTCAATACATACACGTGGTGATTAGACAAAATAGGTATAAGTAAGTATTATTGACACTCGCACCGGAACATTCTTATTCGAACGCGCCCTTTTTATAATCTAATGGCTGTTAAAACTGGTCGAACGCGTCGGCATTGTTTGATGATTGGGGTAACAACGGTTTGCTTGGATCTCTGTTTGCGTTTTCGTTGAAATATTTATCTGATTTCTGTAAGATTTATTTCGTGTGTTTGGTGCTCATTTTGTAATTAACGTTTTCAGCCAACAATATTTTAGTTCTCTGATATTATTTAAATTAATTTATCATCATTTCGATCTGATCTGGATATTTGTGACAGAGCATTCTTGTGAAAAAGTAACAGCTGGCTTACACTGTATAAATTATCCACTGTCTAGTTGGTATACTTGATGAAAAGTCTGGTCTGTACTGTGATATAAACTGTATACATTATCCACTGTCTAGTTCGTGTACGTGATGACAAGTCTGGTCTGTACTGTGATATAAAGTGTATACATTATCCACTGTCTAGTTGGTGTACGTGATGACAAGTCTGGTCTGTACTGTGATATAAATTGTATACATTATCCACTGTCTAGTTGGTGTACGTGATGAAAAGTCTGGTCTGTACTGTGATATAAACTGTATACATTATCCACTGTCTAGTTGGTGTACGTGATGACAAGTCTGGTCTGTACTGTGATAAAAGCTGTATACATTATCCACTGTCTAGTTGGTGTACGTGATGACAAGTCTGGTCTGTACTGTGATATAAACTGTATAAATTATCCACTGTCTAGTTGGTGTACGTGATGAAAGGTCTGGTCTGTACTGTGATATAAACTGTATAAATTATCCACTGTCTAGTTGGTGTACGTGATGACAAGTCTGGTCTGTACTGTGATATAAACTGTATACATAATCCACTGTTTAGTTGGTGTACGTGATGATACGTCTGGTCTGTACTGTGATATAAACTGTATACATTAATACATTATCCACTGTCTAGTTGGTGTACGTGATGACAAGTCTGGTCTGTACTGTGATAAAAACTGTATACATTATCCACTGTCTAGTTGGTGTACGTGATGAAAAGTCTGGTATGTACTGTGATATAAACTGTATACATTATCTACTGTCTAGTTGGTATACTCGATGAAAAGTCTGCTCTGTACTTTGATATAAACTGTATACATTATCCACTGTCTAGTTGGTGTACGTGATGACAAGTCTGGTCTGTACTGTGATAAAAACTGTATACATTATCCACTGTCTAGTTGGTGTACGTGATGAAAAGTCTGGTATGTACTGTGATATAAACTGTATACATTATCCACTGTCTAGTTGGTATACTCGATGAAAAGTCTGGTCTGTACTTTGATATAAACTGTATACATTATCCACTGTCTAGTTGGTGTACGTGATGATA
>NW_018406550.1:277777-278505 GCF_002113885.1 Mizuhopecten yessoensis | reverse complement strand
AAGTCTGGTCTGTACTGTGATATAAACTGTATACATTATCCACTGTCTAGTTGGTGTACGTGATGACAAGTCTGGTCTGTACTGTGATATAAACTGTATACATTATCCACTGTCTAGTTGGTGTACGTGATGATACGTCTGGTCTGTAATGTGATATACACTGTCTATCGGCCCCATTTTCTGGTTTTTGACTATTAAATTTGGTTGTGCTCTAATGACCTGTTTGCACTGGTTGGGAATATGTGTTCTTTAAACAATCTGTTTCATCGTAGAAATGTATGTAAAAAACGATTTTTGATTTAAACTTTTAACAGCTTTTGTTAGCGGTGGCATTTACTTACCTGACCTTTCAGATTTAAATTTTGATGTCGATGAACCCGATGTATGACCATGTACAGTACATGTATTTCCACAGTGTTCTAGTGTATGCTTATATGTGTATTCCTCCTGTTATATGTATTAGAACTTCATATAACGTATTGATATACGTCGATTATATAGAATAGCTGGCATGATATTGACCAGGTTGTATTATCTCCAGTGTTTCTTTTGTCTGTCAACGATGTCATTAAACCAATGTTAATAACGGGAATAACATTCTATATTTTCACACTTTATCAATATTAATAACGGGAGTTACATTCTATATTTTCACACTTTATCCACATTAATAACGAGAGTTACATTCTATATTTTCACACTTTATCAATATTAATAACGGGAGTACT